>NC_056747.1:993916409-993973909 GCF_019279795.1 Protopterus annectens
AATTCCTGACAGTAACCTGTGTGGGATCAAGTCAGGGATTTAGAAGAAGTCCAAGTAAACCCCAACTACTGGTATACTCTATCAATTTCTTATAATTTAGTCATACAATTATATTATTTTTCACTGGCAGCCTTTCCACCAGGATTCTCTCTTTGGCTTTTTCTGCAAATGATGTTAAGTTGCTAGACCCGTAGATTGTTGAAATTTTCTTAGTCCTCAACCTTATACAACGGTACCACTTGCAGCCCTCCAATACTCAGCACTTCTGTAGTGGTCAGCAATGTGGTGAAGACCTCCATCAAGTGATTCTAGAGCTCGATGGCCAGATTCCCTCTCTTCCCTTAGAGTAGCCAGTTCCCTCCCAAATACCTCCCTTACTATGCTGCATCTGCTTAGTGTTCTCCCCTCTCTGACCCACTTCTACCTGCATGGCACCTTCCCCTTGCTTTCCTTTGTAAATACTGAAACAGCATTCAGCACCTCTGCTTTCACAGTTTTCTGTGTTTTCTTAAAAATCATTGCCCAGTATAGCAAGGTCTTTTCCTCCTTCCCTTCCCTCTTTCTGTTGAATACCTATTTATTTTATTTTATATTTGTTTACCGGGAAGGTCCGACTGGAAATATGTCCATTTTCAGCAAAGTCCAGGGGAGAAAAGCTACAAGTTAGTAGATTACATCACATTAGAAATATTTACAAATTAGTATAGTATACAGTCTTCAGTTCGGTTACAAACAATCATAGAACATTGCTGACACAGTTAGTATAGTATACAGTCTTCAGTAAGGTTACAAACAATCATAGAACATTGTTGGCACAATTAGTATAGTATACAGTCTTCCGTAAGGTGACAAACAATCATAGAACATTGTTGGCACAATTAATATAGTATACAGTCTTCAGTAAGGTTACAAACAATCATAGAACATTGTTGACAATTAGTATGGTATACAGTGTTCAGTAAGGTTACAAACAATCATAGAACATTGTTGACACAGTTAGTATAGTATACAGTCTTCAATAAGGTTACAAACAATCATAGAACATTGTTGGCACAATTAGTATAGTATACAGTCTTCAGTAAGGTTACAAACAATCATAGAACATTGTTGACACAGTTAGTATAGTATACAGTCTTCAATAAGGTTACAAACAATCATAGAACATTGTTGGCACAATTAGTATAGTATACAGTCTTCAGTAAGGTTACAAACAATCACAGAACATTGTTGGCACAATTAGTATAGTATACAGTCTTCAGTAAGGTTACAAACAATCATAGAACATTGTTGACACAATTAGTATAGTATACAGTCTACAGTAAGGTTACAAACAATCATAGAACATTGTTGGCACAATTAGTATAGTATACAGTCTTCAGTAAGGTTAAAAACAATCATAGAACATTGTTGGCACAATTAGTATAGTATCCAGTCTTCAGTAAGCTTATAAACAATCAGAACATTGTTGACACAATTAGTATAGTATACAGTCTTCAGTAAGGTTACAAACAATAATAGAACATTGCTGACACAGTTAGTATAGTATACAGTCTTCAGTAAGGTTGCAATCATAGAACATTGTTGGCCCAATTAGTATAGTATACAGTCATCAGTAAGGTTACAAACAATTATAGAACATTGTTGGCACAATTAATATAGTATACAGTCTTCAGTAAGGTTTAAAACAATCATAGAACATTGTTGACTCAGTATACTATACAGTCTTCCGTAAGGTTGCAATCATATAACATTGTTGGCACAATTAGTATAGTATACAGTCTTCAGTAAGGTTACAAACAATCATAGAACTTTGTTGACACCGTTAGTATAGTATACAGTCTTCAGTAAAGTTACAAACATTCATAGAACATTGTTGACACAATTAAATAAGGCAGCTAATTTTCACACAGTGTTTCACAAAGATAAGGGCTTAATCCCTTAATAAGCTCTAGATATTCTACAAAGCTAAGACAGATACATTTTAGATTCAAATGACCAGTTTGATTAGGCAAAGTTATCCAAGACCAGTGGGTGGGAGCTAGTCAGGGTTTGAACAGGGACATTGCCAGTCCATTTGGAAGTGTAGCTTGAGGCTGTTTTTTGAACTGGGTTAAAGAGGACTGGAGAGTAAGTTCAGCAGGTAGAGAGTTCCAAGATTTGCCTACAGAGTTAGCGAATAGAGAGTCCCCAGCAACATTTATGCTTTTGGTTGTTTGAATCAGCAGTTTGTCAGCAGAGCTCATTGACCTCAGGTTGCTGTATGGATTAATGATCTTGTTTAGTGCTGGTATCTTTTCAGGGTGTTTTAGAACTTTGTGGGCTATTATACGTTGGTTGTAGTGAAGGAGACTAGTCCATTTAAGCCATCCTAGTTAAATTAAGTTGATACAGTGGGGGGGGGTCCTAATGGTAGTACCTGTAGCAAATCTTGCAATATGGTTGTAACAGCTAGCTAGTTTAGTAAGAGTGGTCTTATTCAGGTTAGTGAAAAGGGGGAGGCATAGAGAAGGGTAGATAGTAAGTGGGAGAGAGAGATAGTTGTTCTTGCAAATGGAGTGAGGAATGGTTTGATCCTATAGAGGGAGTCTAGTTTTTTGTTGACTGTTTTGATGGTTTGATTGACATGGGTATCATATTTTAGGGTATTGTCGACCGTGACCCCTAGGAGTTTGGTGTGAGCATCTGGGGATATAATTGTCCCATTGTTGGATCTTATAGTAAAACATTGCGGAGAGGATTTACAGGTGGGGGAAAAGATTAGCAGCTTAGTTTTGTTGGGGTTTAAAATAAGCTGATGGTTTGTGAACCATTTTTCTACATCATTGAAAGTATACTGGGTTAGGGTCATAAGCTCAGTAGACTAGGAGGCTGTGTAGATTAAAGTGGAGTCGTCTGCATGTTAGATGCAGGTTGCCTTGGGAGTGATGGTGGATAGGTCATTAATAAAGACTGAGAAGAGAAGTGGTCATAGTATGGAGCCTTGGGGGACTCCCAGTGTGATGGGTACACAAGTGGATAGTGTACTCTCTCATAAAACTGCTTGTTGCCTATCAGACAGATAAGATTGGAACCATTTAATTGCACAGTTATTTAGTGACAATTTCTTCAGGGTATGGATAAGTAGTTGGTGGTTGGCCATATCAAAGGCCTTAGAGAGATCTAGGATGAGAGCTGAGGTAAGTTTGTTATTGTTTTGGTTGAGGTTGACAGAGTTAGAGAAGGATAGGAGGGCTGAGGTAGTGCTGTGGTGTAGCTTAAAGCCATGCTGAGTGTTGGCCAGTAGTTTATTCTGGGTGAGATAGTGCTTTACTTGGTTATGGACGCATTTTTCCATTATTTTGACCAGTGGTGATAGTATGGCTATTGTTCTGTAGTTTGAGAGGTCTAAGGAGTTCCTTCCTTTATGGAGGGGAATAATGTGAGAAACCTTTCAGATAGAGGAGATGGTGGTTTCGGTCAAGGTGCGGTTTATAATAATAGAAATAGGGTATGCAATGGCATCAGCCCCTTTCTATAGATATTCTGGTGGGAGGAGATCAGCTGCTAGGGTAGTGGGTTTTAGTTTGTTAATTAGAGAACTGATGGTTGATGTAGATACAGGCTGGAAGTTAAAGGAGAGTGGGGTAGTGGTTGAGGAGGAATCCTGATTGGAGCTACTGGGAGAAAGCTGGCTGACTAGTGATTGGATGGTCTTAGTAAAGAAACTGTTAAAGGTGTTTGCAGTTTCCTCTGGAGTTTTTAGGTTACAAGTTGATGAGGTGGGAGTGGTGGATTGTCCAGGGTGGAACAGTTTGTTAATTCCTGCCCAAAATGTTTGAGGTTTGTTCTGATGCTTTTGTTGAAGGTGTTGATAGAAGTTTTTTTGTATAACAGTATGGCTTTCTTAGTATCATTCCTTAGCTGCCAGAATTTAATATGGTCAAGTGGGTCTTTTGTGGTGTGCCATTTGTCCCATGTTTTATTTCAAGCTATGATTTTGGTTTTGGTAACTTTAGAGAGCCAGGGGGCAGTCTTAGTTTTGGCTCTAAGCGTACTGGCAGGAGCATGGGAGTCTAGAATTGAGAGGAATTTAGAATTAAAATAGGCTACAGCATCATCCAGTGGAAGATCTTTTAGGATGGCCCAATTGCATGCTTTGATTTCATTCTGAAAATCAGAGGTGTTAAAGTTCTTGTTGTTTCTGATAGATTTGTAGAGAATTTGGTGGTGGTTATCTACTTTATGCTTAATGATGTAAGTGAGCAAGTGGTCACTTATACCATCTGGGAGAGTGCCGGTGTTGTACAGGTCTGGGTGATTGTTGATAAGAATCCAGTCCAGGATACTACCTTTGTTGTAGGGTTTCTTTATTATGGTGGGTGAGGATATGAGTTGGGTATAGCCATGAAGGTTAACATGGGTTGTGGGAGATTCAGAAGAACAATTGTTCCAGTCAATATTAACATTTCCTAACACCTTAGTTTCATGGAGGTACATATTAGATAACCATTGGAGGAAGTCCTCTAGGGTATTTGCATTGTTGCCTGGGGGGATGTAAATGCAGACAAAAAATATAGATTTTATTTTGTTAAGCTGTAATTTGATAATGAGAACTTCTGCATTATTGAGCAAGGGGGATTGTTGTAGGGCTAATGTGACATCTAGTGTATTTTTAAACAGTACTGCTACTCCCCCACCTTTCCTAGACTTACGGTCTAGTCTAAGTATGTTGTACCCTGGTGGGATAACCTCATTGTCTTTAGTTCATGGTTTTAGCCAGGTTTCTGTGAGACATAGCACATCAGGTGAATAGGTTTCTAAGAGGGCATGAAGATTATGGACCTTGTTATTTATAGTCCTGATATTTAGGTGACAGGTCAGGAGAGGGTTAGAGGTCCTTGTGGTTGGCCAAATGTTTGAAGGGGGTAGTGGGCTGGCAGCTAGAACTTGTAGGAGGGGTAGGACCAGGGATAGGGTGGATGTCTCCATTCCTTACCAGACTGTATTGTACAGTAAGTATTAGTTTCAGAGCTTTACTAATTATTTTATGATAATATCTGGTTTTGGGGGAGATGGACCATAGTCTGGTTAGTTGGTGGTTGTTAAAAGTGGAAAGGTCAGATTTGTAGAGAACTATGAGTTGATCTGTTTTATTCAAGGTAGGAGCAGTGTTGGTTTGGGATAAGGGGTGGTGAAAGCCAAGGTAGGGGTGATTTTAATAGGCGGTGAAGAGATATGGCATGGGCATTATTGGAATTAGGAACATTATTGGTCTCATTTTGATAGTTAATATAGCACTTGGCTCAGGTATGTGGACTGGGATTGCAGCAAGATTAGTGGCCAGAAAGGGTGGTACTTGGAAGTCTGGGCTATCTGTGATAAGTTGTGGAAAGGGTGTGGTTTATTGAGCTTTAAATTTAGCACCAGTGGGGGCGGGTGTAATTTGGGGGTAGGGTGGGGCATGGAGCGAGCCCGAGCATAGCGAGGGTGAGTGGAGTGGGGCTAATCCAGAGAACAAGGTTCATAGAGCTTATAACACTAAGGTAAGCACTAAATGGGACTTAAATGCTCTGTAGTTTCATGGATTAATAGAAACTGTTAGCGTTTTTAGTTTCTACTTGTTGCACTCATTATAAACAGAGTGAGGTAAATAATGACTGCAGCCACGAGAAGTTTCCTTAGCATTAGCTACTAGGGATAGATACTTTGAGAGGGTTTAGCATTTAATGGAGCCTTTGGGGGTGAGCTAAGTGTGCTGTAGACCCAGTTCAGCTTAACATTAGTGGTAACAGATAGGAGTTAGAGATAGTACCCTTGTTAGGTCTGTAATTCACGAGGGACAGGCAGAAAAGTTTTCTGTTAGTTCAGCTGGGTGGTGTCCTTCTAATGTAGCAAGCCTTTCAGGATGGGAACAGATAGAAGGGGAGGCACCTGGTGAGGGATAACATAAGTTAGAAAGAACAGCATGATCTACTCTTACAGTGCTTAGGTAGACATGTTCTTCAAACAACAATGCAAAAGTTGTCAGCAATAGCATATATTTACAGCCTTATGCAGCACAATAATGTCTTACTTTCTTATAAATACTTATATCTTTTAACAGCATCTCAACTTTGTGTCTGCCAAAGCACATCACTTGAAATATCAACACTGAGCTAAGTTTCTGGTCATCCACTACTTATATTAATACAGGGTTTAGGCTTTCAGGCAACAGAGCAAGTCACAAACACAAACAGCCATATGCTACCCAGTCCGTACATCCTTTGGGTAGTACAGAGCTTCAACACTAACAAATGGGTCTACCTGATAACATCGACATGCCAAAACACCGACAACAAAATAACCAACACGACAAAACCAAAAGTTCAAAAACACAAAACTTCACGTGCCCGATAAACCACAATCCCGACAATTAACAAAATAAATACCTTTCCTGAAAAACACACACACAACACAAGCACACCAAAAACCTTACAAACCTACACTAAACCTTACATACACAACTATCTATGCACTAACCTTAACCCAAACCATAACCCTAAGGTCCGTCACTATTGCACACTTATCTTACCCACACCCTAACCTTAACTCACTTAATCCACCCCTAACCCTTAAGTCTGTCACTATCACACACCTACCTTACCTGCACCCTAACCCTAACTCACTTAATCTGCCCCTAACCTTCAAGTCCGTCACTACTGCACACTAACCTTACTCGCACCCTAACCCTAACTCACTTAATCTGCCCCTAAACCTAACGTCCATCACTATCACACACTTACCTTAACATGTCAGTGTTCTCAGCATTGGGATTCTCAACTTTCGGTCTTCTCTATTGTTGATCTTCCAGTGTCTGTGTTCTCATTGTCGACATTGTGGACTTTCAGCATTTTCAGGTAGACCCTAACAAACGAAGGTAGATTCAACAGCATTTACACTTTTAGGCTACCAGAGCAGGTTGCAAGCAATATCATCAGTATTTATTACAGCCTTAATCTAATATCATGCGTAAAGTCAGTAAATGCCTATAAGATGTTACTGAAACATTAAGTTTACAGTGCAACCAAAACAAAGGTATTTCTATTACCAGAATAATTAAATGTAGCAAACACTATTAAACAGTATTACATACCACAATAGTAAAAGGGCTGCTGACTGGGTCCTGGGGCACTAGGGATTTTGAAAATGGCAGTTACAGTGGGAAGCTTAAGAAACCTAACGTCCTTAGCTGGCCAGGGGAGGGGAACTAGAGAGTGATAGGCTAATCCAGAGCACAAGGTTTGTACAGCTTGTAACACTAAGATAAGCACTAAAGGGGACTTAAACACCCTGGAGTTTCATGCATTAATAGAAACTGTTACCGTTTTTAGTTTCTAATTGTTACAATGAAACACTGCTAACATAGTCTTTGTGGGGACTTAGATACTCTACAGTTAGCTATATTAAGCTACTCTTACATTCATTATAAACAGAGTGAGGTAAATAATGACTGTAGCCACGAGGGGTTTCCTTAGCGTTAGCTACTAGGGATGGATACTTTTAGAGGGTTTAGCATTTAATGGAGGCTTTGGGGGTGGACCAAGTGTGCTGTATACCCAGTACAGCTTAACATTAGTGCTAACAGATAGGAGTTAGAGATAGTACCCTTGTTAGGTCTGTAATTTGCAAGGGACAGGCAGAAAAGTTTTCTGTTAGTTCAGCTGGGTGGTGTCCTTCTAATGTAGCAAGCCTTTCAGGGTGGGAACAGGTAGAAGGGGAGGCACCCTTGTTAGGGCTGCAATTCACGAGGGACAGGCAGAAAAGTTTTCTGTTAGTTTAGCTGGATGGTGTCCTTCTAATGTAGCAAGCCTTTCAGGATGGGAACAGATAGAAGGGGAGGCACCCTTGTTAGGTCTGTAATTCACGAGGGACACCCAGAAAAGTTTTCTGTTAGTTCAGCTGGGTGGTGTCCTTCTAATGTAGCAAGCCTTTCAGGATGGGAACAGATAGAAGGGGAGGCCCCCTTGTTAGGTCTGTAATTCATGAGGGACAGGCAGAAAAGTTTTCTGTTAGATCAGCTGGGTGGTGTCCTTCTAATGTAGCAAGCCTTTCAGGATGGGAACAGATAGAAAGGGAGGCCTCCTTGTTAGGTCTGTAATTCACGAGGGACACGCAGAAAAGTTTTCTGTTAGTTCAGCTGGGTGGTATCCTTCTAATGTAGCAAGCCTTTCAGGATGGGAATAGCTAGAAGTGGAGGCACCACAATAGTAGAAGGGCTGCCGACTGGGTCCTAGAGCACTAGGGATTCTCTTAAAGGGAATCCACTTTCCCCTTTTACTAGTTCCTTTTTCTGCCCTTCTGGTTGCCTCCTTGAACTGTTCCTCTTCTATATCACCAGCCCCTACTTCAACATATTTTTGCCATATTTTGCCTGTTACAAGGTGTACCTCTCTATGTAGCCACATTTCCCTTCAAGTCTTTTCACCATCGATATATCTTCCTCAAAACCTTGCACATAGCCATAACTACAGCATATCTGACTCATTGACAGTGCTTGTTTAGTCCCTCAAATTTATCCTCAGTTCCCAGCTTGTGTCTACCCCTCTCTTTTAGCATAACATAGTTTCATGTTTACTAGTTCTAAACACTTTACAAATTAAAACTAACTTGGTAATGCAAAATTATCAATCTCTAAATGTATAGCAAAACAAATACGTTATTAATGTGTACTACTTTCAGAAAATGATATAGATAATGAATTGTATAAGCAAAATAAAAAAAATGACAAAAATGATGAACAAGACACAGCACTTCTTTCATGGTTCACTGCAGTCTGTAAAAAGCAATTTAAGAGTGTAAAGTGATGTCTTCAAATGCACAATATGAACAAAACCACACTGCTGTGGTTTTCCAAGATGTATGAAACGCAAATAAATCCATCTGTAAGTCCATCTGTCCCAGAAGCCGGAATCCACAGGATGACGCAAATGAGTGAGATACAAATCACAAGGAGAGGAATAAGATGACATGGTCAGATTGATGAACTAGTATCCGTTTAGTACCTCACACAATTCTCTCCTTCAGTGACAAACTGCAGCAGAAATTGGTAATAGTGTAACTAACAACCATCACAAAACTCATGACCTTTAATTGCTACATTGTAGCAGAAGCCAAATGTCCCTCAAAAGTTAAGTAGTGGATCAGTAACAGTAACAGTATAGCCTTCCATTAGAAAAATAAAACATAACAGTTCTAAATCACCACTCGGGTAAATGGTGAAATGTACAAATTGCACTGAAGATAATTGCTCCATGAAAAGATTAGCAGTAGCAGTCATGAAACAGACCCAGTAGCAGGAAGGTGATATGCAGATACCCAACGATATTCAAATTTTAAAGCTTGCAGAGCAGCTATAGACAGACAAAACCAGTAAAACGGATGTCTAGAAATAGGTACTAAACTAAAACACAAGTACTGCAGATCCTAGCTTAAATGCTGCAAGTATTTCAAATGAACATCTTGTTCACTTGTAGTCATCTGCTCTCATCTTCGATATCACCCAGTAAAACCATATTTGTTTTTGTATTATTATCCTCTCCCACTATAATCTGCATTGTGGCATGACTATAGTTGTTGTATGGTATCTTTATTTCAGCATCTCTGAGTGCCACTGCCGTTATTACGACCAAATTGAGAATTCTGTCCTTCATGATGCAGTCCTGTAATAACTGCCTGAACCCATCCCTTTGATTTAAGACCTCATCAAAGTCATGCTTCTTCTCGATACTGGAAATTTGATTCTTCAAGTCTTCTCCTAGCAGACTCAGAGTCCCCATCACTAAAACCATCTTCCTCCTACCCAACTCCTTTTTTTCCCAGCTTCATCATCCCCCCTTTTTGTGTATTCGGGGTATAATAAAATGCATTGGTCCACCAGAATCCCTTTCCTCCTATGCCTTAACTGACCCAGTGCTTACCCTGAGCTCTGTCCCTAACCATCCCTTGCCTCCCTTGATGGTGTGGTGTTCCTCTTCCTCTCCAACTTTATGTTTGATGTCTGCCTTTATGTAGATCACTACTCCACCCTAATCTTTTCCCCTTCTCTGCAAGTCCTGCACAACATATATCCAGGCTTATAATATCTGATTAAGTTTAATAAAAGTTATCAAGTCACATTTCATAACATTATACATTTTGCCCACAGACTAATAAATGGAAAAAGCAAAACTGCCAAAATAAACAGAAAGAATACTGGAAAATTATATTTATGCATATGTTAGTTCATTAAAAGCTATACCATAGTACAGAAAAAAACACTGCAGAATATTTGTCAGAAGAAATTTTTTGTAGGATGGCAGATGAGTTTAGAGTGAATATGTTGGAAAAAATATATAGCTGTTCCCATGATGACTCTAAAGTACTTGTACCAAAAGTCATTTCCTAAATGTGTCTTTAATGAGGACGTAGAAGGAAAGGTAAAGTAAGACACCAAATGACTGGGACAGAGTATACCTCTGTTGGGGCCTAAGATAAAGAAGGTCTCCTGGCAGTTGTTATTCTGTAATTTAAAACTGATAATTGTAAAAAAAGAAGGATATTAGGAGCCTTAAGAGATAGCATACGGAGGGATAAAGTAAGCAAGAGATGGGAACCAGCCCATTTGAAGATGTTTGCATATTAGTAAAGGAATGAGCCATCTAAGGTAAATGGAAAGTAGCTGACTTTGGAAAGAATAAGCCAATGGTGTTTGTGGGTGGGTGGGTGAATAGGTGGAGACACAGGGACGGGCAATTAATCTACAGGTCTTATTCCATAATATTTCAAATAAAAATTAAGCAAAAAAGGAGAAGTGGGTATATACTAATATGGAGATGAAAACCTATTTGCCTACGGCAGTTATGGCTTCTGGAGAGAGGAGGAGGCAAACATGGCTGCAAACTACTGCTGTGAATTGAGCTGCTGTTATGTTTTGTCTATATGGCAGAAAAAAACAAAAGAAGTCCTGAAACACAGTCCAAGGTATTTTAAGCATTGTACATTTTCTAGTTTCTTTTTTTTTGCATGACAAAATAATTTTCAAAGTCAGAAAAGTATGATTCTGATTGGATTAAAAAGACTACTTTAAAATGCACATAAGTATTCCATCTGATTCCCTAAGTAGGTGGATGGTGTGTTCTTGCAAGACCACATGAGAACAACAAAATGTTAAATCTGGCTTTAGTAATTAAATATTGTTTTCTCAGGCTTCCACTGCCTTACACAAATGCTTGGTGTTTTGCAGGTAACTTAAAAAGTATTAGACTGCTTTGTATTTCTACTTTTTTATTTTCAGTTTTTGAAACAAAAGCTTTAAGAGACCACTCCTCTAAAGAGATCACCCCAAAATGCACCAGTTTGCCACTGAGGTAAAAAGCAAAATTGAAATGAAATGTTAGATTATGATCTCAGAAATGTTCCTTGTCAGATTTTATATGCAATTTATAAAGGTTTATAAAATATAACATTTCATTACTCCAATCTCTAACAGAATTAGCAACAAATTCTAACAATGACACAAAAATTAAATTCATTTGATTACTTTCCTTTTAAGGTGGCATGACACAATTGTGCTACATTGCATAAAAAATCTTATAGATCTTACATTACCAGAAAGTATGCATATAAACAGACAACTCCACTGTTTGTAATCACTTTTCCATACTGTATTCTATTTCTTGTTTTTTTTTTTTTTTTTACTCACGTGATTTTTATTTTGATGAAATTCTATTTTTTGTTTTGATGTTGAGGAAATGTCTTGTTCTGTAAGTGTCATGGGGATTACAATCTTCCTTTTTCATATTTAAGACTTCTTACAAAAGTCATAACTACAGTCACCTAAGTGTAGCCATATGGCAGTGGAGTTTTTACAGAAGCAAAGCCTGCTAGGAGAAGATAGTTCAAAGCTTGACACTTTACCATTTATCATAAGAGTAGCTGGATGACAATAGCATTAGCATTGCAGGAATTCTGTACACAAAATCAATTTACACCACAAAAAGGGTTTACCTTACACGCTTTGCTCCCAGTCCCTTAGGGAATATGCAGCAGTAACCTCTGACCGCCTAAGAGGGCAACTAAAGATATTGCTCTGTTCAGTATCTTACATCTGAGACAGGATCACCCTCATTCCTTTGCTATGCCTCAGAGACAGTATTAATCTATTTTGATTTCAGCAACATTTTAGTCCTTTAATCTATACTACATTCTTAAAGAAAATAACATTTACTAGCAGAACATTTAAGCACATAATCTGTAGGTCCAAAAAAAATCTTGAAACAATGGTAGTTATATGAACATCAGAAAAGATGTCTGCTTACCAAACTACTACATACATATTATTATATAGAAGGAAAACCAAGATGCAGTGGCATTTGTGCTGTAAATGAACCTTACATTTTATTTTTGCAGAAAAACATACTATTATCATTGGAACACAGAGTATTTGTCACATCTATTAATAGCCAGTCTGTATATTTTGAATAAGCTACATCATTTTCACCTGTGTTAAAATGCTACTCAGACCTCTTGTTATACAATACCTTTACAAATAGTTTTTCTAGTCTGAGTCTACTGTGTATCCCGGCTTTCAAGAACAGATGAAGCTACTTATAGGTTCATAGGTAGGTACTAGACTATTGGCCCAAGGGCCTAAGTAAGCCTAGCCAATAAGGTTCCCCTGGCTTACGCCACCAAAGAAAGTTAATTTCCTGTGCCCCTGTCATGCAGAGCCACAGAAGTGATCCCTGGAGTGTATTTCCTATTTTTCATCCACTCATCAAGATTTTTCTTGAAGAGTGCTAATGAGGAACTTTGCTTGACATAGATGGGTAGCTTGTTCCAGAGTATAGGAAGTCTCTGGGACAGGAATATATCCCTCCAGCATGTCCTGTTTATTGTGGTAACAAGGTTTAGGTCCCTAGAGCATGTAGCTTGGAGTGATTGGTATTTCTTTAGGTGCAGCATGTCCAACAGCTCTGGGTTTAACATAGCTTTATACGTTAGGCAGAGATCTCCTCAGAGTAGGCAACATGCTGCAGATTAAAGCTGGAGTTTTTTTGAGACAGTCAGTGTAGGGCATCTGTTTGAGGCCAGTATTCCTCTTTGTGAGGTACTTCTTTGGCCTTTCCAGCTGCTGCAGATATATTGTGAGGTACATTACAAAAGGGGCGTTGTACTCTATAATGGGTCTAATGAGTGCTGAGTAGAGGGGAACAGTGACCTCTTTTTTCCCTGGATGAGAACTCTTTTGTGATGAGGTGTGCCACATAGAAGGATTTCCTGACTACTATGGCAATGTGATTATTAAATGAGAGACTACTGTCCACCTGGGTCCCAAGGTCTCTTATCACACACTCGGCATTAAGTAGACTGCCGTTTTTGTGGTAGTTCATGGGTACAGAGTTTTTACCAAAGGGGATGACAATGCACTTTTTGGTTTTGAGCTTGAGGCCATGCCTCTGACACCAGGCATCTGTCTCAGTGAGGCCCTTCTGTAGGATGTCCACATCATTTGGGGACTCGACTATGGCTCCTAGTTTGCAGTCATCTGTGAACTTCATTAGCCAGAGGCCTTCTGTGTTAGCCTGTACTTCAGAGAAGTAGATACCAAACAGGAGAGATCCAAGGACTGAACCCTGTGGTACTCCAATTGTCACTGGTTTGAAGTCAGATTTGGAGTCTGCAACTTTTACAGTGTGGGTTCTGTCAGGGAGACAGTTGGCAGCCCATCTTGTGACGTAGGGATTTATACCTAGTTTAGTGAGTTTAGCTATAATTCCAGAATGGGAGATGGTATTGAAAGCCTTGTCGAAGTCAAGATAGACTGTGTGAACCACCTTACCCTCGTCTACAGCTTTGGTGACTGCCTCAAAGAAGTCGATCAGATTTAGAAAGCATGATCTGCCTTTCACAAACCCAAACTGGGTGGGGTCCAGAGTTTGGAGGTTACCAATGTCTTTGTTTATGAGTTCCATGATGATACATTCCACGGCCTTGCAGATCAGGCTCATCAGGCTAATAGGCCGATAGTTCCCAGGATCAGTGGTGGCTCCCTCTTTGTGCAGTGGGATAACTGCTGCTGTGTGCCATTCAGTGGGCACAAAGCCTGATGTGAGACTATGATTGCACATGGTGCTTAGGTGGGGAGCCAGATCGTTCTGAAGTTCGAGTAGAATGCAGCCTGGGATGTTATCCGGTCCCATGGATGCTGTATTTTTGGTTTTAGAGAGTGCAGCTTTTACCTGCATAGATGTGATTACAGGGACTCTGCAATTTTCCTGTATAGATATGGGCCCTTTAGGGGGTGAGAGGGGGATAAAGTTAGCACTGAACCTATCTGCCAGGATGTTGGCAATATCAGATGGTTCTGTAATTTTCATGTCGTTGTGCTGTAACTCAGAGCAGATCTGGGTGTTGCCATTGAGATTCTTGACATAGCTATATAATGCTTTGTGGTTGCCCTTAGAATCAGTGGCAATTTTGTTTTCATAGCTAGCTTTGGAATATCTTATAAGGGATCTCAGCTTCTTACTGAGGCTGACCAGGGAGCTCCTCCACTCATGGGATTTTACTCTCGTTTGGAATAGTTTCTTCCTTTTGTTGTAGAGTTTGTTTATGGCAGGTGACCACCAGATTGGCTTCCTTTTTTTGGAGGATAGCATCTTGGTTCTGTTTGAGATAGCATGATCCATGCACTTGTGTAAGTGCTTATAGAGTGCATTTGTGTAGGATTCAGCAGTCGTAACTCCATCTACATGGGTGTCATGAAGTTTGCCACTTCTGTCTTAAGAAGCATGTCGTTGGCTTTGGAGAAATTTTTTACAGTGATTTCCTTAATGGTGGGTGGGGGCAGGATGCGGATATCTAGGGTGATTAGCTTATGGTCAGATCTGACCAATGAGGACTTGACTTCAGGTTTGGAATACCGGTCACTCATGTTGGTAATGACTAAGTCTAGGATATTGTTGCCCCTGGTGAGGGTGTGGATAAGTTGATCCAGGGCATTGGAATTTATGAATTCCAGAAAGTGTTGAGTGAAGGAGTTGGTACATGATTAGTTTTCCCAGTTAATGGTGAGGTAGCTGAAATCACCCATTATTAGGATGTTTGATTGAACCCTAATATTTTCCAGTATTATCAAGAAAAGAGGAGTTGGAATCCTGGGGCATGGTGGGGGATCTGTAGCAAGCTACAATTTGGATTGCAGTTTTGCCCAGAGTTAGTTGCACTTGGATAACCTTGGATGCATTATGCTGGGCAACTAGCCTGGAGGTATGGATATTCTTAATGAATATGGACACACCTCCTCCTTTGGTGTTCTGGTCCAGGTTAGATGGCTGAAGTATGGTATGCGTTATTTTATTTTTTTATTTTTTTTATTTAACATTTGTTGACTGGGAATGTCCGACTAGGTTCCACAGAACCTATTTTCAGTGGAGGCCCGGGGAGAAATGCTCCAGTTATAGTCTGGTAATGTAGGGGTGCTCTCTAGAACCTTGAGCCAGGTCTCAGTCACTGCACAGATATCGATGTTCTCCATTATAAGGAGTGCCTCGAGTGAGTGCATTTTGAGATTTAGACTTCTAGCACTGTGTAGCATTACACTCAGTTTTTGCTGGTAGTTCTGTGCAATGCCGCTCACAGATCTTTTCTTCAAAGTTTCGGTCACTACCAAAATCTGTACAAAAAAAAAAAGAGGCACTGCATTTGTTAGGCCTTCAGTTTATACAGTAGGATGAAACAAGTGCTGTAGAAGTTTGATTAGATGGAGTTAAATACTGTACTGACACTAATGCAGATATACAATCTTAATAACATAAATGCTCCTCTTTCCAAGTAGAAGTATTTTGAACTGTTGTATATTGACTTTCAGCCAGAAAACTCGATTGCATGCATAAATTTCACCTGCATCAGATAATCACACCAGCTACTTTAACACAAACTGAAATTCCAGTACTTATACAGATTTGCTTACTTTTGTTTGTGCCATCACTGGACTTTGTCAGTCTAGTGGATATCTTTAATTTACATACTTCAGAAAAAGAATTGATTTCAATAAGCCATTGCAGGTATGGGCAATTCTTGTTTTACCTATGGTTTCCCTTGTAATGAAATAGACTCAACTGAGTGTAACTCAACCCTTACCTATACCCAGCCATGGGTTATTGTTGTTACACAATTTTGTTAATTTTGTATTATTTTGTGCATTTGTTTAATACTTTGCATTTTAGTGTGATGAATTGTGCATTCGTTATGGTAATGAAACATTATACCAATTTAATTTTCATTATTTAGAGTTGTCACTGTTTCCTTAAACTGTTACTGTGGAAATTGATGGATTTCAATTGTTTGTGTCTGTGCTACTTTTTATACAGCTGTGTAACATTTTTTTATAAAGGAGTGGTGTGATAATAGCATTTCAGGTTCTGTTGTTATGGTGGCATACATTTTCTACATAATGCTTATGCCTTTTATAATATTTATTTTTATGTTTTGTGAGTCTGTTACTGTTTTCAGTGCAGTTTGAGGACTGGAACCTGCTTTGGTTATCTTTCTTCTAACTGCAATGAAATCAGAAACCATCAGCTGTGATAATTCATTTTATATGGAATGTTTTCTATTCATGAGATTTGGTTGCTGCTTAATGCAGCAGTGGCTATTTTATTTTTGCTTTTTGAATAATTTCATTGGTTTTCTGTGCAGTTTGGGGATCAGAAGCTATATTTGCTTAGCATTCCCTAACTGCACTAAAATGAGTAAGAACAGGGAGGAGATCCCTATTTGCATGTTTAAAGAGTATTCTACCGATGAAGATGTTGGCAGCATGCTTGGATTACTGTTTAATGGAGTACTGGTTATTTTCCATACTTTAGTTGACTGGATTTTTGTTTTGTGTTTAGGTGATGGACAACTTTCTATGAACAACACTGGATGTATTACAAACACGGTAAGTGACCTGTCCAATTAGCTTGCACATTTTTGAATGTTAATGAGTGTTTAATGTATAGAGATTTTTACTGTTGGAAAATTCAAAGATGATGATCAAATAGATGTATTCTTGAGATACTCCACAGATATTTTATAGCCTGACAAGAAAATCTATAAATGGCTGAAGACCTAAGGAACAGTTTTC
The DNA here is from genome assembly GCF_019279795.1 of Protopterus annectens. Lineage (NCBI taxonomy): Eukaryota > Metazoa > Chordata > Ceratodontiformes > Protopteridae > Protopterus > Protopterus annectens. The sequence continues at coordinate 993,933,538 of NC_056747.1, forward strand.
GTTTAAATGTCTTTTGAATCAAATTTATACTCAAATTCTCAAATTCAGAACCTTTTGACTTTGTTCAGTGTATTTATTGATTTTCTTATCTTTAATAATTCTGAGTGCACAGCAGAAAAAAGTGAAAGTTATGTACTTACCATAACAATGTTTTATTTTTGTCTGATTCAACAAGTGAGTTATCAGATCCTGTCAGATCAGACCTGGGCGCCTTATAACAAAGTATTGGATCTGAAAGCTCTGACTCCTTCCCTACACACAAATCACCCCTTCTGCTTGAATTACCTCAAATAAAGTTTACTGGATGAGCAGAATTGGTGATAAACTATGCAGTAAAATATAAAGAGGAAAATTACATAAATCACTATATAGACTAAGAGTTAAAAAGGGGTCAGGCAGGGTTCATAGGAGGCCTGGCCAATCCCTAGGAAGAAACAATGACAACAATGATTCAACACGTGGGGCACATTCACAAAGTACCCAACAAGAACATGGGTGTTCTCAAGGCAGGACATTCTTGAGTATGGCAGAGCCAAAAAATGTGCAAATTCTAGACTGCACATCTAACTTATAATGAGATATGAAGGTATGAATTGGAGACCAAGTTGCTGTAGCACATATGTCACTGACAGGCACTCTTTTTTGCAAATGGTGTTGAAGTTGCCATTACCCTGGTAGAATGAGCATTAGGCTTTGATTGTAAAGGCATTTCTCTTGAATCACAGACAAGTGAAATGCAGTCTGCTAACCATTTTGATAAAGATACTTTAGGAACCGATTGTCCATGCATGTTCTTAGAGAAGAATATGAACAGCTGATCTGAATTTCTGAAACTCTTACTATGGTGGAGAAAAACCTGAGTTGTCTATAGACATCTATGTTACATATAGTATATTATCCTTCATTGGTAAAAATTGGAAAGAAAACTAATAAATCAATGTGTTGGCTCAAGTTTGATTCCAAAGCTACTTTAGGAAGAAATTAAATGTGACATTTGGCCTTTATTGATTACTACATTCCCTGAACTGTCTTCTTTTCAAAATGCTTACTCCACTTTAGAAGGGAAGCATCTGTGTCAAAACGCTCACTCCACTTTAGAAGGGAAGCATCTGTGGTGACTGTGGCTTTGGAAGCAGGAGAATGGAAGTGTCTACCTTAAACAATTGCGTTAGACAAAATCCACCACTGAATATGGTCTGTGCATACCTGAGCCAAATGAATCCTGTATTGAGGAAGATGTAGCTTTTTGCGGTCGTTGTACAGCTGGCATCCACTATAGAACTCTCACGTGGTATCTGGCCAAAGGAACTCCAGTCATAGAGGAATCTATTAGTCCTAAAAGTCATAAAATGGGTCAAGCCTGGGGGTTAGGATGTTTCTTCACTTGGAGTGCTACAGACCTTACTGATTTGACTTGTTTCAGGTATAGTTTTGCTATCTGATCTAGTGAGCCTATTTGGCAACGTATGAATTATATGGACTGAGAGGGGGACATCTTGTTTTTGTTGAAGTTTATTTAAATACCCTAGAGTTGATAGATATAGCAGGAATGACTGAAGCATCAGTAGTAGATCTCTGGAGGTAGCAGTAAGAAGCCAATCATCTAAATAGAGGAAGACCTTGCTCCCTTAATAGTCTAAGGTAAGCTGTCAGAGCTGCCATTATCTTGTTGAACACCTAGGGCGACTGTGGTGTGACCACACGAGGGTGCTCTGAACTGATAGTGATTGTCTTCCAGCTGGAAATGGAGGACTCTCCTGTACTGTTGCTGGATCCTGATTTGATAGTAGGCATCCAGCAGATCGATACAGTGCATCCAAATGTCCTTCCTCAGCAGAGATAGAATGTTCTGTACTGTGACATCTGGAATTTTGTCTGTTTTACATATTCATTTAGACTGCTGAGATCCAAAACTGGTCTGAGGTCCCCTACCTTTTTTGGAACAAAAAAGAACCTTAAAAAGACCACGGATACTTATTGGTCTTAGGGGGGGGGGGAGCAGTTGGATGACTCTTTTGTCCAGCAACTTTAGAGGGTCGGTTGCTACAGATTCCAACTGATTGGGTGGAATATTGGAAATCATTTGTGTTGTCTTTGGGGATTCTGAAAAAAGGTATTGTATAACCTCCAGGAATCATTCTTAGGAACCAAGACTCGGTAGTTATATTTTGCCAGGCTAGAAGGTGTAAGGAGAAGTAATCTGGCAAATGTTCAGGGCTGCTGTTTTACTGTGAAAGGTCCACAGAAACCTTGGTTCTGTGGACTGCCGCTGCTCTCAGGGTGACATTCCATGGAATTGCCTCCATCTCTGCCTCTGGGAGGCCTGTCCCCAGGAGTGTCCTGGAGAAAACCTTGTGATTTCTTGAACCACATTTTTCTCCATCCTGTTTAATTCCTGTAAAAGCATCTCTGGGGAGATGAAAAATGAATTCCAGTGGCAGACAAGGTCTTATCATCTTGCTCACTTCTGGTATGTGTTTCCTTAACTTTTGGTCCAAATAAGACAGAACCGTCATAGGTGACATTTATGAAGGTTGTCTTAAAGCTTTATGTGTAGTCACAGAGCCCTATCCAGGCATGACGTTGCATGTTATTACCTGTGTCAGCTACTCATGCTGTGCCATCTGCTGCATTAGGTAGCAGTCTCATGGCAACATTTGAGGATGACTGTAGGGTTGACAACTGGGTTTCCACAGTTTTCTGGATATCTGAAGGTAAGTACTCAACAGGGAATTTGAAAATTATTTGATCAAATCCCACTGGAAATGTGCCTGGTGTGCCATATGGTTCTGCACATGGAGTGCAAAATTCAGTCCATTTCCCCATTCTGTCCAGTGTCCTAGACTCCCTGGTAGCGGGATGAACAGAGGAACTTTCTTCAGACAGTTCCTTATTTGTGGTGCTGCTACCTCCATGGCATCATCATGAATACTCTTGTCCCAATGTTTTCTGTCTTTGGAGCAACTAAAATTTAACCATTAATTTGCTTTTGAGATAGACTCTGCCACATCACATTCCTTCCAGGCCTTCTGGTTGATGAGGTCAACTAAGGCATCAGGAAGTGGGACCACCCAGGATGTTGAAGGATTAGACCAAAAAGCTTCAAGAAATGCCAACTCATCAAAAGAAGGGGTTTCAGTGGACCATCATCTCCTGTGTTTCACTAGCTCTAGGACATTTCCAAAGAAGATGTCTTCAGGGGGAGCCTTGGGGAGCCTTCTCCCTCAACTAAGTCAGTGTCTTTTATGACAGACTCAGAAAGGGAGTCAATGTGCTTCTGCTTGTGAGTCTTCTTCTAAGAAATGTGTCTTGAGATTTCTGAAGCAGACACATTGAAGTCAGATGTGGAGCTCGAATGCCAAGTGGTCTTGAAGCTAACTGGATCCATCTGTCCCTGTTGATCAGGATGAGAGGAAGAAGGAACAAACTTCAAGGGGGAGTCTGTATGGATCAAAACTTTGTACATACACCAGTCATCTTGGTCCATCCAATGTCCTTTCCACAGCCTCAAAAGCTGACTCAGCCAATAAAACTGAGGAACAGTCACCTAAAACAGCAGAATCTGTAGTCCTGTGAACTCCAGTGTCTGACAGCTCTTTGGAGGATATTAAAACTGAGCTGTCCAGGGCTGAAGCTCTGAGTGATAGGGATGGCTCTGAAAATCAGAGAATTGACTCCACTGTTGGTGCTCTGACTTCGATGCTCTGGTTGCAGGACTCTACTTGACCCAAGTGCATTGGTGTCAAGAAAGTGAGGTAAGACGTTGAAGCTAAACTCTCCAGCAGGAAGGTTGAATTCAATGTGCACCGGCTCCAAAAATACAGCTGGTGTCAGAAGAAATATGGCTGGGTCAAAGAGTCTGATCCCGGTCATTTCCTCAGGGATGGAGCCAGGAGGATTCATGGCTAAATCGGAGTCCTCAGAAACTTTTACAGCAATTAGCCAACATCTAACTCAGTCAGACTCATAATGGATCAACCATATCTAAAAGAAGAGGCTATCAAAGCAGTCATTGAAAGGATCTTCTGAAGTATGGGAGAAGGAAGACTTTGGCTGGTGAGGCCAAAGAAAAGAAAATTCTAGGACAGGAAGCTTGGATCCTGGAAAAAGTAGGGTCTGACTGCCTTGAAACCTTAGGTTCCAGACCCACAATAGCTGTGGGGTCTGGAGACCTTTTCTTAGGTTTGTCCTTAGGTATATCATTTGGTCTATCTCTTTTTCTCTCTCTTTTTTCCTCTTTCTGTCAGAGGAAGGAACAGTATAGGGTGCCTTTGGATTTGAAGACATTTTGGACCCTGTCTGTGGGGGAAGGAACCCTTTCAAAATAAGCTTCTCTTTCCTTCCTTGAAGGGTCCTCATGCTGAAAGTAGCACAAATAGACCTAGCACAAAATTCCCACAAGTGGGAAGGCCCCAAACACTAAACAATATGCACACTGCGAGTATGGGATTTTATACCTATGAGAGGTACATTTCTTGAAGCCTACAGACTTTTCTGAAATTAGAAGAATAATTTCACTGTCTATGGTAATGGAACTTACTATATGAAACAGTTTTAACTAATTCAAACAATTCTAAACCATTTCTATATATACTTCTCAACTGTCCAGATTTTCACAGAATGCCAAGATTTTTGCCTCATATTTTTGGTGTGTTCCTCATAAAATTGGTAGTTTTCAGGATTTTTGTAGAAATCAGTGAGGATTGAAATCACTAAATAATGGCAGACATTTGAGTTTCAGTCTTCATATCCTTCAGAAAATACATGGTAACATAAGGCCTTTTATTGTAGCAGGTCCTTATGTTCCTTGAGAATTCAGCAGTGAATCCATTGATCCAAGGGTTTTTTCCAAAAGTGAAGACTTGAACAACTGTGGTAACTTCCACTTTTTGGATTGGAGGTGCAAGTGTTTTGCTATCCTCCAGAAATAATGTGGACAACTTAAGTGGGAATATAATGTGTTTTTCCTAGAATTTTGTTGTGTGTTAGTATGCCCTCCTAACTCTTAGGATTTAGTCTTTAGAAAGTTAGGATTATAAAGAAACATAGCTCTTAACTTCTTAGCAAAAAATGTGGTCAAATTCAAAAATAATGGGGGGACAAAGCCCCAAAAACAGGAACAAATTTTAAATATTCAGAAACTTAGAAATTTGCTACAATAAAAGTAGATTAGTGGGCATGGGTCTGCCCATTCTAAAAGAGTACAATACTGCTATGGCCAAATGTCAATATAAAATATTGAGATTTAACCTGAGACCCATCTGGACTACCACTGAATTAGTAATAAGGAGTTTCACCAATAAACCTGTGCGATTTCAGGATGCAAACAAAATCTATAATCCTGGAGACTGGGAACAGTGGATTGAAAAATACTCTACATTAACAAAGTAAACACAAAAGGTTAGATAGTTTGAAGTATAATATGGTACTCTGACAGACATCAAATCAGTGGTGAATCCTGCCACTGGCATAATTGGGCCAATGTAGATATATTTTTTTGTAAATATCTGACAGTGTAAAATCATATGATGGACTATAACACTATAAAAGCTAACTTTGTGGAGTCAAAACTAGTCTGGTGGCAATATTTGAAGCTATAGCATATCCTTAATGGGTACAAAGTTAAGGAAGTCATAGTATCAGATATCATTTTATTGCTTAATTATATTTAGGAAGTTAACAGCTGGTGACCATCTGGTTAATTTAAAACTCAAATGGTTGTCCAATAGAATATTTTCCCAGGTAGTGCTTAAAAAGGTTAAGTGAGATACTCTGTTTGACATGTATGGGAAGTCTATTCCTTAGATGGGGCAGCCTCTGGGAGACAAACCTGTATCTCCAGCAGGTTTTGTTGATGTTGCATATTAAATTTAGGTGTTTTGAGCAGGTAATGCATGAGGAGTTAAGCTGAGAGATATGGAGCATCTCTAGTAGGGCAGGGTCTGGTATTGCCTTGTAGGCGAGACACAGATCACCTCTGAGCAATCTGTATGATACGGAGTAGAGTGACAGTGATTTGAGCCTGTCCACAAAGGACAGGTGTTGGAGGAAATGGATTCTCTTTGTGAGGTATTTCTGTGGCCTTTCCAAATGGTGCAGGTGTCCAGAGAGGCACATACCAAACGGGGCATTATTACTTAGGTTCATAGGTTCATAGTTTAGTACTACGCTAACTGCCCTTGCGAGCCATTTTAAGCCTAGCCAATTATCCCTTGTGAGACTCAAACCCTGCACCTTGTGTTTGTAAGGCAAACACCTTAGCCATTGAGCCACCCTCCCAACTTAATTATAGGCCTAATGAGGGAGGAGTACAGAGAGGTAATAACCTCCTTTTTTCTTGATAGAATCATTTTACTTATGAGATGAACCAAGTAAAAGGGTTTTCTGACCACTGCTGCTACATGATGGTAGAATGCGAGATTGTTGTCAGCCTGAGTACCCAGGTCTCTCAACACAGGTTGTGTGCTAAGGGGGTTGCTATTGATGTGGTATACAGTAGGGGCTGTGTTTTTGCCAAATGGTATGATGATGATGTTTTTGCATTTAACTTAAGGCCATGACTTTGGCTCCAGCGATTTGTTGCTGTGACACCTTCTTGCAGTATGTTAACACCATTTGGGGAGTCAGTGATAGTACCCAACTTAAAGTCATCTGGAAACTTGGTCAGCCACAGGTCCTTTTTCTTTGCTTGGACCTCTGAGAAGTAGATACAAAGAGTAGGAACACATCCCTGGAGAACACCATTAGTGACAAGTCTACCCCCCACTCACTCTCGCTTTCTCTCTCCCAATAAATATATATATATATATATATATATATATATATATATATATATATATATATGTATATATATATAACCGATGGGGATCACAATGGTGATCAGAATATGGATCTAGTTTTCTTGAGTCAGGCTGACAGGAGGTGCAGCAATCACATCAAATACTCCTTGGAAAATTTGGAGTTTTTGGCTTGCTGTGACACAGGGTTTAAAATCTGTGTTCAACGTAACCACAAGAGCACAGCAGAATTCTCATGTAATATTTCACAATGGGTACTATTGGAATTATTGCTGACATTAGTCCTAGACATCTGAGGTACTAGTAAGCAGTGGTCTCCTAAACAGTCATAAGTTGGGGAACATTCTGCTGAAGAGGTTGAACTATTTGTACAGAGAAAGTCTCTAGCATCCAGACTATAACTAATGAAGGTGAGAACCTTGGAATGGTCCAGCTGAGACTTCTTATGATTTAGTGTGACCCCTAGTGATCAGAATGGCTTGAGTAAAGATTCCCTGGCAGCTCTTAGCTGTGGTAGAAGAAGAGAGGATAGAAACCATTTCATAGTTTCATAGGTATGTAAGTATTTACCAGACTACTGATCTGTGAGAATCTTAAGAAGCTTAGCCTTACATTCTCATGGTAGTATTTAGCCCTTACATTCTGCATACAAATAACACAAAGGTGGGCAGAACAAGGATATGTTGGACATTTACTTGTTGTCCCTAACTATGTAGGACATGGGTGCTAAACCAAGGGGAGGGGGGTTTACACTTTCCCATCCATTCGTCCAAAGTACATTTGAAGCAAGTAAAGAAGCACATCTCCTTATGTGGAAAGGAAGATGGTTCCACAGAAGGAGTATTGTGTATGATACTTCTCTATCCCTCCAACATGCTTTATATATGTTGCAAACGTTATTGGGATCCCTTGAGTGGGTGTTCATGATACCATTTGACTAGGTCTGACAGGATAGGGTTTGCTGAGGCTCTATACACAAATAGGGGAATATCATGACTGCTTGCAGCTTTTGCCAGGCTACTACTATGAACATACATTCAGTGAAAACCCTGAAAGTTGTGGTGAAACCTCAGCAAACAGTCCTGAACTGGTAGTGACTGCTTGGATGTTAACACATCCCCCTTTGACTCCTTGGCTATCTGGATGTGGTGATGGGTGCCTTGCAGGTCCCAAAGCACATCCATGCTCTTTATGACAAATAAGGAAGGATGGAGTACACTGTACAGGACCATTCAAAAGGCTTGTTTGGGAAGATGTTTAAGTACTTAAATCCAAAACAGACCTCAGGTTCTTTGTTTTATTTGGAACCAAAACGAAATCGGAGTAATACCCTAGTCCATTCTGGTCTAGTGAGATCTCTTGGATGGTTCTTTTGTTAGAAGGCTGAGAATCATGACATTAGACAAAGGAAAGGGATTGTGGTTATGAAAGTGGTATAAAATGGTACCGGGGACCTACAAGGCATTTGCATCCTTATCTACATACCCTTGGTGACAGAAATCCATTCAGAAAGATGGAGGGATAGCCCCTGAACGTCTACAGAACAGTAGAGTTAGGCAAGGTCTCAGGAATGTTGTTGACCACTACAATGTAGATCACTGTTTACTTCCTTTTGCTGGAGAACCCTACATGTTCAAGGGTTGTCTTTCTGGAAGTTACCTTGGAATTTTTCTTACTGCTGACTCTTCCTGCTATTGCCCAAACCAAAACTACATTTAGTAAAGGCTCATATGTGGCCTTGAAAGCAGTGGGTTTATATCATATGAGTGAATTTCACAAATTGCAAATGCTCATAATATCGAATGTACAGGACCTCGAACTTCCTATTGTGGGGAGCTATGCCCGCTACACCACCTACTAAATATATATTCTAACTCCGAGATCACACTACAGTGAGGAAAGGGCAAATATCCCATTCTTCACTGTACCAAGATCTCAGAAAAAGCACTTTGATGTCCGGTACGTTCGATATTATGAGCGTTCGCAATTTGTGCGATTCACTCATATGATATAGACCAGAAAGTAGTTGCTATGAGGGCTTAAACTTACAGTCAATTAAGAGCTGCTTTTGTCCCTGTCGCTTCTCCAGGTATGTTTTGACTTCAGGACCAAAGAGATAGAAGCCATAAAAAGGTGAAATCATGAAATCTGCCTTCCCATTCTTGTGTTCCCAGTAATATTAGTTAGCTGGAGCCAGACATGTTGTTGTATAACAATACCACTTTCTGTGACCTGGGGCAACTCCTAGCAAAGTTTTAGGCAACTCTTGTCATAAAGTTTGAAATGGGGGTAAAAGTTGTTTGTGGCTGCAATTTTTGTATTAATTGCCCATCAGGCAGCTGATCCATTGACTGATTCACCTGACCTAGCGGGTCTCACTAGAATTTTATCACATGACGTAAATAGTTTATAGCCCTTAAAAAGAGCATAGAGGATGCATAAACATGTTTCAGATCATCAAGAGCCCTTGGCTGTTTAACGGGGAGATGGATTGCCAGGCTCCATCTTGTCAACAGCCTTTTTAAAGGTTGCATTTCCAATAAAGGTATCTGATTTAGGAATGTCCTATCACAAACTCCAATCCTGTGGGGTGAGATTGAGGGTGGGGAATCCTGTTGGGATTTATCAGACCTGATGTCACACCATCTCAGTTCTCACATGAATTACTAGTGGTCATTTTAACATCCACTAACGAATATGTCACTTAAGATGACTTGTGGGGTGGACTGAAAGACTTCTGTAGCATTATATGGAGGAAACATGATCTGTATTCCCTTCCACCAGCACATGATTTCTAAGACCTCCATAAATCTGGGTCACTGGTAAAAACGGGGAGAATCCATACCCTTTCTGTCTTCAGTGCCCAATTTTTGGAAGTGGTAAGTTGGAATATGAAGAGGACTACTGGTCATCATAGAGAAATGTGGTAACAGATCTTGGGTTCTGGTGTTCAGTAAGAAGGTTACTGAAAGTCCATGAAAAGGCCATTCTGCTAATTGCACTGACGTTAACATTGGGGTGATCACAGACACTAGAGGGAAGGTTGCTACAAAAATGTACTTGCAAGATCAGTTTTGAGGCTGGGAACATGTACATACTAAAGGTACCAACACCTGTAGAGTCAAGCCGATTGGCACCTGTGCTGGCATCAGCAAGGCTGATATCACATTGACTCAGATTGCCAAGGCTGAGCAAACTATTGGCACTAGTTGTTGGTGTATTGTGAACATTGACACCAATGGAAAAGCTGACCATGTAGTCATCTGAGATAATGTTAGCTACTTCAGAGTCAGTACTGCTGTCAAAGTCAAGGGGTTATGAATGTGAGCTATGAAGTCTGCTGGGCTGATGTTGTCATTCTTCATGCCAATATAGAGAAAAGGGGCATTAGTATGCATCAGAAGCAGATGGGGAACGAGTTGCAGAGAACCCTTTTCTAAGCTGTTATCAAGTTGCCTGCAAGCTTTTTGTAGTCATGCACTAGGGAGGACATTGAATAAGGCCTCATTAAATTTAGTCTAGGGTTAGGTATCTGGCTTATTTTGGACAAAGGTCAAATGTCAAATGCAAAAGAAAACAATAAAAGACATATGACTATTAAATAAAATGAAATGAATGCATTAGGATAATAGCTGGAGTCTATACAAGAGTAGTAAATGATACAAAGATCATCAAATAAAATCATCATCTTATTGGTTGAATGAGTTGTCTTTTTGCCATCTGCTTTGATTGCAAATCTCCTACTGTGGTAAATTGAAAGCTGTTAGGCTTGCATAGTAGCAGCAGTTTCACTACTTGTTTGTGACTGATATGCAATAAAGTATATAACCTTTTACTTCTTCTTTCTTCATTCCTTTTTCTTTCTTTCTTTCTTTCTTTCTTTCTTTCTTTCTTTTTTTCCTGTGTAACCATGTTTTTTTCTATATGTAAGTACGGACGATGTAGGGGGTAGAAGGAGTCCCCCTCACCCAAAAGATGTCTATGTATGTATGTATTTATTTATGTTTTGTCAGATTAAGAAAAACTGATAAAGCATAAGACATAGACATGTTCTTTAATTTAAAACAGGGAAACTAATTAAACTTATGAGTGCAGTATGTTCTGTAATACTTAGATTTTGAAAAAATATTAACCATGCAAAAGGCATCTCTTTGTGCCTTTATTATTTTTTATTTAGTCTTTTGCTTTACCAGAACAGTCTGTTTTAATATTTTGGTAATATTTGCATTTTATTCTACAGGTTATTGTTTACAGCTGCACCACTTTGCACGTGTTTACGTTTAACTTAATGTTACAGTGTCAGAACACTTGGCTAGCCTTGCCCAGTCTAACATCATGCACTTTGTGCATGGCTTAACTGCTGCATGTATTTGTCATGTGCCCAAAGATGGTGTTCCTTCTAAAACCTTAGAAAGATATTTTCCATAAATTTCAAAAAGGATGGACTAAGTAATAACCCCTGCATGATCCTATTAAATCTCTTTTCTTTAGAGATGATCATTTTGTAGTTATGTTTTGTGTCAACTACTAATTGTCCAGTCAGTGTTTTACATAGCCTGCCACCAATGAACGTACTAAACAACTGCCTTATTTATTTAAAACTGTTTTGTGTGGTGCTCTTTTAAATGCTTTTCTAAATTTTAGGTAAGAACAAAACCAACTCATTCTCATAAGATTCAAATATGTTCAAATAAACTTTACAAGCAAACAGGAGGAACATTCAGTTTAAGCTTTACTGCACACAGCTTAGATGCCTTGTTTACCTTCAGTTCAAGAAGTTCTCAAACCCTATTTTCTGTTAAAGGTTAAATAATAACCATATTGCAGATTACATTTCTTGGTTGGGTTAATACCCTCATCTTTGTTTTTTTCTCTTTTGCAAATATCAAATTAAATATTTAAGAGTTCTTTTTTTTCATTACCTGGCACTTTTTAAAGAACTTCTGCTTATAAATGTGCATGATCTCTAAATTCCTTTCTTTTCTATGGAATACTTTATGTATATTTTACTGAAATTATGAGCAGATGAGCTCACTTTCTGCAGCCTTGCTCATCTAAAGAGTCCTCACAGTCATTGAAGTAATCAAACACGGACATCAGAGGGGCACAGTTTCTATTACTGCATTTGAATTCCTTAGTAGTACACAGGGCTTTAGTTAGAGGGCAACCTAAAAATAAAAACAAGAAAAAATTATTTTATACGCATAATCATATAGAGCTGTTGATTAGAGATTCAATACAAGTTTATTTGTTCATTTATTTATTTTTCATTTGTGGACACCAGGGAAGTTTAACTGGGTGTAAAACCCCTTTTCAGCAGCAACCTGGAAAGAAAAGCTCTATTGGTACAATATAATACAAGATACAACATAAATTAACACAAATAATTAAACATCAATGTCATATTTGACAGTGCTCTATTAGAAAATGGCACACAAAACCATATTGAACTGGTTAACATTATCTAAAAGCATACTGAATAAAAATATAATCACACTGTTCTAATACAGCCAAACTGGTACAATGTCATGGTGAAACAGAATATATTACATACATGTATTTGAAATGGAGCACTGAACACATGATTATGTATGAGTAAATATATCGATACTTATATTAAAGCAGGATTTAGGCAAATTATTTAGGTTGGATTAGGCAGTTACAGGCATGGCAATGTTAGGTGTGGACTGTGTCTAATTGTGGACATGAGGCTTACACAAAAATAAGTCAAAGTGTCCAATAGGTCAGCATTACCACCATGACTTATAATGCTAGAATTCATGTATATATCTATTAGCCTATAATTCTGTGAAGAATTTATATAACCTTTTTAAATATACTGTACAATTTTACAATCTACTTTGTCAAGTTGTCTCAAACTGCATTATTCAGTACGTGAAAGTTCTGTAGAGCTTCAGATTATAAAATATCTTTGTAGAGCTGCTACTGCAATGACAGATAATCTGATTTTGCTGCCTCTGCCTTGAGACTGACAAATATGTTTTATGATTAAATAGTGACCTCGCAAAGGTAGCTGCAAAATGGATATCTTCTTTATTTAAAGAAAGAAGAAAGACTGAAGGATTAAAAGACAGCTGAAGTGGCATTAAAATGTAAAATAAAGGAATTATGAAAACATAATATCAACAAGTATTACAATAAAAGGAAGGGAATATTGACCAAAAATGAGAAGAGCAAATCCCTGAATGATATAGCTCTTGTTACTGAAATAAACAAACTACTGAGGAGCTTAATAAAATCCATCAGTATCAATTCTGAGACTATAATAGCCACTCAAGCCAAAGGCAATCACAAGGCCTTGTTTAGTTATGCCTGTAATCTCAGAAGTACAACTCAGTAATGCAATGATCTGATTGTATAAAATGTTACCCACATTGATGTTGAAGATATAGAAAACCAACTGGCCAATATATTCAGCTCAAACTTTACCCTGGTCTCCCATCTTTCTGCCTTACAAGATAGACCTGAAACCATATTACCTCCAGCTATCACAAAAGGCCATGTTCTAAAAGCACTATCAAAAACTAAAAATATTGCATCGATGGGTCCAGAGAATATCTCTGGATGCATCTTAAATAGCATGAAGCATGGTTTAGCCACACCTCTATCAACACTGTTCAATTTCAGCCTCCATACAGGTTTCATACTGAGCAAATGGAGAACAGGTACAGTCATTCCAATGCATAAAGGAGGACCTTCCAAAGACCCAGGCAATTACAGGCCCATAAGTCTGACCAGCCTCATATGCAAATCCATAGAAAGACTTATCATGGAACTAATCAATCAGGATATAGGGAACCTTCAAATACTCAACTCATGTCACCTTAGATTGGTAAAGAGCAGATCATGCTTACTCAACCTGGTGGACTTTTTTGAAAGTGTCACCAAAGCAAGAGATGAAGGTAAAACAGTACACACCCCGCACCTCAACCCGGCCAAAGCTTTTGACACAATTTCCCACTTAGCCATAGTAGAAAAACTAACAAAACTGGGAATAAAATCCTATGTCATCCATTGGATTGCCAACTGTCTCAAAGATAGGATGCAAAAGATCAAAATAGGGCAAGTTATCTCCACAAAGAGAATAGTCACCAGTGGAGTCCCCCCAGGGCTCAGTGCTAGGATCTCTCCTATTTGCATCTACTAGTCAGACTGTAGACTAGGAACAGTCATTCAAGCCACAAATAACTTAGTCATTGTGCAGGAAACATTGTCCCAAAAAAATAAGTGGTGCCAAAATGATGGACTAAAACTAAATACAAAAAAAAAAACAAAAAATGCCTTATCATATTCCTTGAGAAGTCATCTTCCCTGCGGAATTACCACATTGACAAAATGCCTCTAAGAGCAGACCCATTTTTTCAGGATTTGGGAACTTATGCAAACAATGCCGTAAATGTCAACCAATATGTGTCCACTGTCATAAAAGTCCTTCTATATTGCACAGCTTATAAAAAAGGAATTGTGTCTAGATCTAGACACATCATTGTTCCCTTTACTTAACTCTCAGTAGGCCATTTATGTCTCTTTTTCAACATATTTATCCAGACATATGCAACAGCTGGAACCCCACATAGATACCTTACCAAATGAATACAAGGTCTAAACAAGATGTTCTACTTGGACTGACTCAAAGCCCTGTCACTATACACTGTATCCTATGGACTGCTAAGAGGTGATCTGTGTCTGACACATGAGGCATCCTTCAACCCAGTACTGATGGACCTATTGCACATCAGCAAGTTAAATGGCATCAGAAATACTTGTATCCAAACCTTTTTTGCAATATTAACAGAGCACTTTGGGGGGACAGGTGTATCTCATGCAAGATGCCACTACTCTGGGACAGGCTTCCCATCCACGTAAAACAAAGCTCATCAATGTTCATGTTCAGGCTCAGTTTGGATCTATGGATAGGTAATAGAAATTTTACGCCAAAACTGCACCCTGTACTATTAAAGGACAGAAGCAGTTCTCAGTTATTCTCGGTAGGGATAATACATAATTATTGACCATGGGAAGTGTAATGCTCATCTAACACCAAATGGGATACGTTAATTCAAGTGCCAAAAAGGAAATTGGCTAGGCTTAAAATGACCCAAGGACATTTTGCCTAATAGTTTGAACATATGAACCTATTATAAAACACCTTCCATTGTTTCATATGTAGACTGCAGAGGAGTTGCAGATGTGAGTTGTATTCTAGCACATGGGACCAAACCTGACCATGTAGTACAAAACATTTTCTAAGTGTTAAACATTTCAGTAGGGGAGTGAAACAGTGGTATTGATTTCAAACTAAATGCTGGGATATAAATCCAGAGGAGTACAATTAAGAAACAAGAGGGATATAGTGTCCCTTTATCAGATACTGGTCATGTCACAGCTGAGGTACTATTTATAGTTCTGGAGGCCTGATAGGAAAGTGAACATTACATTGCTGAAGGAGATATAGAAAAAGGTGACTAGGATAGTGAGAAGAATAGGGGATTTCATATAAGGACAGGGCAAGAGAACTCAGCCTTTTGTTTCATTTAAAACGAAGACAGAAAGGAGGACATGGTATAGCATATACATCTCAAAGGCATTTTATGGGGCTAGACTGGAAAGGAAGGATAGGGTGTGGTCAGCAGATCATAGAAATGGTTTAATCTTTATCTTGTTTTTTTTTTTTTTTTTTTCACAAAAAGAGGTCAATAAGTGGAATTAGTTATTAGAATGACTGGTACAAGCTAATCTAGTTGGAGGTTTTAAAACTATATGGGATTCCTGAATGGGTGGGATGGAGGGACCAATTAAGCAAATATAGGCCAATAACATTCTGCCTGACTAGACACACACACACACACACACACACACACACACACACACACACACACACACACACACACACACACACACACACAGAGTCTTCTGTAGCCTGATGGCTTTAATATAAAGTACTAATCATATCCTTATACAAGAGCACTGGATGTACTATAAACTAGATTATTTTATACTTCTGATCCAGGTGAATATAACCCTAAACAATGCAGAACTTCATGAGCTGCTGGTGCAAGTTAAGCAAAATATAGGAGAGGTACAGAGCAGGTAAGGTTTTGATCCATGGAGAAGCTATGGAAATTTATTTTACCTATGTATATTTTCACTAGATGCACATGATGTGTCCCTATCAGTTACTTAAAACTCACCCTTCTTTTAGTGGAGTCAAGTACTCATTTTTTGCATGATGATATTTTTTAAACAACAACAATGGTCATCTTTCAGACGGGAATTATATTTATGGTCAGAGAGGCAGATTAAAGGGGGATGCCACCCACTGCATATTATAATCATCTGCTCCTGCCAAAAAAATGTCTGACTGCAAAGAAAAGCAAAGTGAGTGTGGAGGACAGCATTGACATATGTTACTCCCCCGTGGTAACTCAACAAATCGCAGAGAATGAGCTTGCTTGCTTTATTTTCTTATTTCAGACAATCATGGAAGATGCCACAACTATGGAATGTAAGGGTAAAGCAAGCTTAAGGCACAAATTAAGTCTGGTGTGCTATCAGTCCTGTCTGCTGTCTACTGCATCCATTCCCTGACAGCAGGCAATGGCTGAAAATGACAGTGTGGTTTGCTTTTGTGCTTTAAACTTCCATGCATGCTTTATATATTACTTGTCTATTGAAATATTGCATTTGATTCTGATTTTAAAACAAAAGAAGGAAAATGGATATTATATGTATTTTACTAAATAAAAATGAAAACAAACTACTCTCTACTTGATTCTACCAAAACAGGAAATTCCTGCAATATCCTTGTGTATCAATATTACAAAACAACAAACAGATTTAATAAAATTTCACTGTTTTACCCGTGTGTTTTATTAATTTTGTAATGAAAAAGTTCTGAGATGTTTGTCTTTGTCAGTCTTTGTCTGATATCTGTCGCATCTGAGCCACATCTTTCCACAATGTGATTTTTCAAGTGTTTAACTAATAAGAAAAAAATCATGTACTTCCTGTCTAGGTACAAGTAGATATTAAAACAATGTATCGAACATCAGTAACTCCTGATAAAGAGCTTTTGTTAGTCTGAAAACTAAAACTGCAAAATCTATGTTGGCCCATTAAAAGGTATTACATTCTATCTGTTCTTTTGTGTTTGTGTTATATGTCTGACAAGGAATAGATCAATAGCCATAACACCATTTGACAGTTCACATGAACATTTCAGAAATTCTTAGTCATGCAATTTTTGAGTGAAGGGTCTGCCTATCTCAGTCAAGGGATATGTTCTAACCTAAAAATCAAACACTTAGAGGCATCTTCAGTTTCATCACTGCCATCTCTACAATCATCCACTTTGTTGCAGACTTTGTGGGCAAAGATGCTGCGGTTGTTAAGACAGCGGAAGTGGTTTGGTGGATCACAAGGCACACTCTCTGTAAGAAATGGGGTTCTGGTTATACAATGACTAGTAGGATTCAATTTGCATCAACTAAATATGAACATGGACAACTCAGAGGTTCAACATGTATAAATAAAATGGGAAACCATGTATAATAAATTAGCGACTGTCATACCGAGCCACCTTAAAAGTTTATACCAATGAATAAAATTAAAATGATTGCTATAAAGGAGGACACAGTGCAGGTCCTGAATAGCAGTGCCATGCTACAAGCAGACATAGTTTCTACTTATGATCCTGTTATTAGACATATAGGTAGGTAGATATACAGGCAGTTAGTTACACAGACAGCTAAACAGCTAGATATATAGATTTTTTCTTCTGTGACAAATTTTTCTCTGCATGGTCCAGCAGTATTTTTATTTAGATATTTAAGTATATATAGGTAGACAGACAGCTAGACAGTATGATAGGCTACTTGCTGGACTGACATACAAATATGACAGACAGATAGATGGATAGAGAGACAGATACATAGCTAGATAGCTAGATAATAGAGAGCCAGACAAAAAGACAGATGGATTGGTCATTAATTCCATTTGTAAGGATAGACTGCTGCCCCTAACCCTCTTGTACTTAATATTTTGAAAGAGTGATGGGGAAGATCAAAGGAAACAGTGGGATGAGGTTTGGCGAAACAAAACAAAACAAACAAAAAAAACTATGTGATTTTTGCATCAAATATATGTCGACTTTTAACCATACCTATCAGAATGATAAGGTGGCAGCTGTCTCATGTCATTGAGAAAGTAACATTCGGTGAGCTAAATGAGGTCTAGGGTCCACTGCCAACATGACTAGGAAGGCTACAATACCAAATCTGATTGCTTCATATCCATATATTTTATGATACAGAGATGTTAATGAGTAATTTTGTTTTATGACATTCTGACTCATATAATTCCCACATTCACTCATACAATCCTGATTGAGCCAATTTAAAAGGATCCTTGTTTTGAAAATAAAATACATTAATTTAACATGTAGCAGCTTGTGTATAAAAATGTTCATTGGGACCAGACTTTCAGTAAGAGATCAGTCTACAATTGGTGTCTGTGTTTTTAAGTGAGGGGACTCTATATTTCAAAACTCTCTGTTATCCCATGCATATCAGAAAAACAGTATTTTTTTAGATATACTTACAGCACAAGTTCAGCACTTCATCAGAGCCACCACCAGCTCTCTTGTGTTTCCTTGTCATTAAGTAAGTCAAAGTTCGGTCATGTGTGCAAAATATTTTGAAAATGCAGCCTAGTGTTAAACTGGGTGAAAGTAAAAGGACAAAGTCAGTTTATAGATGCACATTTTGCATTTTACAAATGTTGGCTTCGCACACATTTAAATTACTCATTTTACAGATTTTGAGAGATCCTGACACAAATATTATTCATGCATCCCCCCTTTTCTACTAAACTGACATGACCCATTTAACAGGATCTTAGCTCCCCTAAAAATGTAGCAGGCTTGTGCTGAGTAAATGCTGCTGTTTCTTTTTTCGGTTATTTAATAAATGCCAGCATGTCACTTCTGACAAACACAGCAATGCAACTCTTCTAGGGCTAAATGATGTGGCTAGAAAATAAGTCAGACTTCAGTGCTATTTAACAACTGATTGTGTGTTTTCAAATGGTAGACTGCTGTCAGAAAATGGGGTTAAGCTTATTAAGAAAAGATGGTTTGTGTACAGTAAATGGAAAACGATGATGTTTAGGGGTCAAGGGAGCAGAAGCAAGACGAAGAAAGGCACAAATTTAAGGGTCACATGAGCACACAGTTTGTCCTGTTACTTGTCACATGGTCATGCAGTTTATCCTCTCTTCATACATCTCAACTTCTTTGCTCAAAACGTCTGAACAAAGGTAAACATAATGGGAGGACAAAGGCACAAAATCAGGGACAGTTTTTAAATATTACTCTAATTCCAGTGCGGTGGTGGTGCTGCGGTAGCGTTGTCACGTCACAGTCTGACGTTGTCCTGTTCGATTCACAGCTAGAGTGTCTTCTGTGTGGAGACATGCATGAATGGGCGTACCTTCATTAAAGGTTGTGCGTCAGGGCTGGCAACTCGGCACATAAAAATCTACTGCCAATCATTAGCGGACTGGAGTTCCGCTGTGGCGACCTCTAACCGGGAAAAGCCGAAAGACAACAACAACTCTAATCCAGTTAAAATGGTAACAGAACAACAGGTTTTGCATCAACATGCTTTTTCTACGAACAACAAAAAGTAAGAAATTCTAATGTCTGGCATTACTGATGATTATATTCTTCAGAGATTTATGAGAAAATCAAATGTTTTATGAGAGACATGGCAAAAACCTGAGGCAAAATCAGGACGATTGAAAGATATGCTTCTGTTAGCTGTTAGATGATTACACAGTTTACTCCTAAAAATGTATCATACTGATTGTATAGGGGCAGATAGTGATCATGAGTATCACAGGGTGACTGCTAGACTTTAGGGCTCAAAATTCATGTCATGTATGACTGTTTTCAAAAAGCACTATTAAAATGTGATTGTTTACTTCGTAACCTTCAAAACTGGTAAATGAACACTGCAAAAAAAGTGAAGAAAGAATAAACATTCCCAATAAAACTCTTATCATTTCAATACACTGTTGTACATTCCTGAAAAAGGACTGGAACCCAATGTCCTGCAGAGGGTTATACAACTTTCAGCTTGTTATTACTTTTTTGTTTTTCTTTCCATAAGAAGGTGCAAGCAAAATACTTTTGATTATTTTTACTTGAATAATAACCATCATTATTCACAGTATTAAATAATTAATTCATTCTACTACCATTCAAAAATGTCTCAATCAGGCAAACTCAGAGTCATACAGTAAGAAAGTTGATACTGAGAAAGTCACACCCAAGGCTACAGGATGGGGATTGTTAACCATTCCTGTCCTTAATTCTGTGTACTAACATCTCAACTCTCATACCTATCACAAAAAAAATGCAGAGTTTACAGAGTGTGAATAGAAACCCATAGCTAATTGTCCTAAATAGTGTTCCTTGGGCCCAGACTTTCAGTAAGAGATCAGTCTATAGTTGGTGTCTGCATTTTTAAAGCTTGTGGACCATTTTTCTCCAAAACCTTCTGATATCCCACATAAATCAGAATCACAATATTTTTTTCAGATATACTCACAGCACAAGTTCAGCTTTTCATCAGAGTCATCACCAGTCATCATCACTATTACATGCATGTCCAAGCTTTAGGAATACAGAGGTGATTCTTGCACTCAAACTGGAATGGTGGGCACCAGATGCCATTGGGACAGCGTGGTTCTGCGGGGAAGACGATTAGCTATTGTTATTAAGTATGCAATTGCACTTGGAAGTGAAAAACATATTGCCATCTATCTGAATCATTCTTTACTTACAGAAAAAGTAGGCAGTAACTTTTGACTATAATTAAAATGGCCTCCAGAATGCTGTATTGTTCCACATACAGGCAATGACATCACTCAAAACCTGCAGTATGTCCAGAGCATAATCTGCCTGGCCTGCCTATAAAATCTGTTGAGGGTATGTAATGTAACGCAATGAATTCTATATACTTCTCCATTATTTGAAAATTACACTTCAGCAGTTTTGATTTCTTGTTGATATTGTGATGCATTTTATTTTTTCAGCTGCATTGTTAAAAATCCAGCATGTAAAATAATGTTGTATTGCCCATCCATATAGTAAAATGAAACATAAAAAAGAATGGAAACAACAGGCAAATAATAGAGCTGGTTATAAAAATTATATTTATTTTAATGTTTGTTAACTGGGAAAGTGCGACTTGGAACAAAACCAATTTTCAATGTAGACCCAGAGAGAAATGCTCCAGACATGCCTTTGCAACATGGGAGAAAACCCATACAACTGCAGGGAAGACATGCAAACTCCACATAGAAGGCACCCCAGCGAAGAATTGAACCGAAGAACCTCCTTGCTATGAGGTAACAAACTGATGCACCACTGCATCATCTATAAAATCGAAATTTAAGAGACAAACTTTGAAATACATCTGGTAGCTCAACTTTCTACTACTGCAGAACTTGAAACGAGAGCTACCATCGATTCTGCAGAGTAGAATTCAGTGCCAAGACACTGCAGTTGAATACTGTGTTTGTTGCAGGATTCAGATCCCTAATCTGTTGGTTCACTGTAACATAATAGTAAATTATCTACAGATAGCTAGCTAGATAGATAGACATAGATATATTTGTATATAAATATACACACATGAATATATATATACATATATATCGATGTAGTCCCCTTCAGATTGTTGAACAGCCTGAACGTCAAACCATGGATCACCAAGATGAAAATATCATTTTTTTAGAACATTGAACCGTTTGCATGGAGATCACCATAGGGAAAAAGTATAAGTGCGATCTCAGAGTTGGTATATTTAAGTAGCAGGGGGTATGGGTGGTGCAGGGGGCATAGACCAACTGCTGTAGCAAAAAAAAAAAAAAATGTATTTAGGTTTTGATGTTCCGAGGTTTCATGTATATGGTCTTGGCCATATGCAGTTTAATATTCTGGCAGTTTGACTGAGCACCCCATGTACATGAGCATGCAGTGATACACACTCATACACAAAGATCAAGAGTACAAAAGGACAGTCCAGCTACATAAGGACAGGCACTGCCTGCTACTTGTTCCTCATCTCAATAACACTGGCCAATATCTTGATAGCCTAGTTTTTTACTTCTGGACATGGAGACCCACCCTGTGATAGGTTACACAAGATTATCACCTAAGATTCACATGACTGTGAAATAGAAGAAACTGAATTTACACAGGTGTGTCTGAATATTAGTGAGATGATAGGCCGGCAGGAAATATAAAGCACAAAGAATTGCTTATGTGTTTGCTAATCTGCAAGCAGTTTCAACATATCACTGTGCTATGATGTATGTTTTACATGAATGTATGTTTACTGAACTGTTGAATGTCCTTCCAGCTGGTCTTCTTTTGCTCTTCAGGCTTATGGGTATTTCACTTACCAAACACATTCTCTCCTATAATAGGATGTGTAGTTATGTAGTTACTGTAACCATGGCATTAATGTTTCAGCAATAAGGAAACAAGACACTGGTATCAAAACCATAAGCTTTTATAATGTCAAAAGAGTATCCCCAGGATTCAGCAAGCTCTGCACGGCATGCAGGAATATTGCAGGAGCTGCTGGAGGCAATATGGCCACCATGCGATCCAGGAATAAGCTCCCGGGACGTGCATGAGCTCTCCTGCACTATCCCTGCATGGACACAGCTCTTGTATGCAAATTACCCCATTTGCAGGTGAAAACCATGCAAATGAGGTGAATGTGTGATCGAGGAAGCTGGCAGCCGGCCATGCAGGACTAGTGTAGTCTACAGAAATGTACTCAGTTAGTAACTGAGTACATTTCTGCAAACTACAAAATGGAGCCATGACAGCTCCAAATAAAGGGTGTACATTATGATGAAAGCATACCAATGGCCAAATATATGGTCAGTGGCATGGAAAACAGTTGCAACAATAAATAAAAAAAAAAACTTTTTTTTTAGCCGATTTTGGCTGTTTAAGCTTAGGGCAGTGGTGGGCAAACGAGATTGGGCCGAAAAAAAAAAAAAAAAAAACTGAAATAAGCATTGTATCCAAAATCACTATTTTGCCATTATACTCAATGGCAGGCAGAAGACAACATGGCCAGTGAACAGTGATTGCTAAGGAAGAAGGCTCAGTGTGGGAATTGTAACTAGGCATTAGTAGGCAATCCTATGATACTGAATCCCAGATTCTCCCGCATGGCTAGCCTGCACCCAACCATGTCAGTGCAAGAAGACCATGGTGCAAGCGTAAGAGTTAACTGACATCATAGAGGGGTGTGTTAGGCATACTGTAAGCTTATTGGAGCCCTGTGGCTTGGGTTTGCCCTGAGCTTAGTAGAGCTAAGCAAGGGGGTGTGTCTGAGGCTGCCTAGCACTCTTTACATTGCATAAGTGGGTGTGCACACCGTGCATCTGGTTTTAAAGGAAAAAAAAATTAAACCAGGAAATAGCAGTTCATGTACATCTGAGCACTTTTTTTGCATGGCACACTCCTGGGCTTAAACTGGAAGGCAATGGGAAAGGAAAACAGCAGTAGGAAGGCAATGAAGGAGAACTAGCATAGCTGGCAGGTGAAATGTATCAGAATCATCCAATTACACAGGCAATAGAGCAGCCCAGCACACCAATATAAACTATGCAGACACCTTCCCTCTGTTTTTTCCCACATACCACCGGTGGGAAATTTTACCAAACAAAAGCAAAAAAATGATTGGGGCTGCAGCAGCTATCATAAATCAACATGTGGAAGAGGCTGAAGATGACGAGGATGAGAATGCTGTTGACCAACTCACAGTGAGGAGAAGGAGAAGAGTGTACAGACCCAGGGTAACATACCAGGGGCTACATCAGCTGGAGATAGTGGATTGCTATAGGCTGGACAGGGACCTCCTACAGCAAATTGTTGAGCTGTGCTGGCCACACCTCACACATAGAACCAACAGAGGTGAACCCGTCCCAGTGGATACCAAGGTATGTGTAGGCCTCAGAATACTAGCCACAGGTACCTCCCAAAGGCCAACTGGGGATATCATGGGGATCTCACAGGCATCAGTATCCAGGATACACCACCAGTTCATGGATGCCATGTCAGCACATGCTGGTGAGCACGTATATTTTCACAACACCCGTGAGGTGTTGGCCAGCAATATGCGTCTCTTCCACCAAATAGCAGAATACCTTGAGGTAGTGGGTGCTATAGACTGCACGTACATACTTATCAAAGCACCACCTGGTGAGCGGGGTAGAGTCTACATCAACCGCAAGGGCTTCCCCTCCATCAACTGCCAGGTCATGTGCGATGCCCAGGGCATTATAATGAATGTGTGTGCTGGCTGCCCTGGAAGCTATCACGACTCCCACATCTGGCATCTGATGCAGCTGTACCAGAGATTTGTCAATGGGGACATCCCTTATGGTCACCTAGTAAGGGATGCTGGTTATGCACTGGAGCCATGGCTGATGACACCCATCAGAAATGCATAGACATCCGAACAAGAACTACATAATGAGGCCAAGCACAGACCAGAATCATAATAGAGCATGTGTTTGGGATGGTCAAGTCACGGTTTTAGTGCCTGGAAACATCCGGTGGATTTTTGCAGTACTCATCAGCTACATGTCCCTAAATTGTCATCATATATGCCATGCTACACAATATGATCCTGCTGAAACTGCTGCAGCAGGAACAGCATGGGGCATGACCACACAGCCCCCCACCATTGCCAAGCCCTGCACAGGCACAGAGTGACTCAGAGGAGGAACAACCTGAGGCTGCCCCAGTAGGCAGAAGGAGGCATGCCCAATATGCCCAGGCCTTGGCAAACAGGCAACGCATAGCACATACACTGACATGGTGGGGACCCAGGGAATGACACCTCTCTCTGACTCCCACATACAGTAAAAGGGATGCAAAACATGACACTACCTGTGCTGAACCATGTATAGGGAGTGTACTATGTGCATCCGACATAGTCAGCTCTCCAGCACCATCCTCAGTACAGGCACAGCCACAACGTAAGCCACTCTTTCTACCAATTACCGAATGGAGTAGTATGTGTTATTACTTGTAGCTATGGTATGGATGTGAGCATGCAAGGGAATTGGGTGGCTGAATGGGATGCCAGCAGATAGTAGACACCTACAGTGGCAGCATGAAATCTGTAACAAATACTGGTGTCACCATAGTAGCCAGTACTAGGCAAGGTGACAAAACCCATTGCAGGAAATGTGCTGGGCCACAAGTGTGTCCATAGAACACACACATGCCAGTTAGGGAGTCTCACATACCCAACAACAGTCTCAGCCAGCAGGACAGGTGTAGACAAACACCAGACCTACACAGACAGACTACAGCAGGTCAGGTGGTAGGATGTTAGTTCCGAAGGGTAAGAAGTCAGAAACTGAAATGTAGGTCAATAAAACCTAAGACCTGTATTACACTGATATGCCTATAGTCAGCATGATAGGTTAGAATACATAATGAATTGGAATACCTGAAATACCAGTACAGGCATAGCAAATGTGTGCAAGTGTCAGGTGTGCCCCCCCAATCCTATGTAGAAATGCAGTAACAGTCAGGTGTGCCCCACAGTCCTATGTAGAAATGTAGTAACAGTCAGGTGTGCCCCCCATTCTATGTAGAAATGTAGTAACAGTCAGGTGTGCCCCCCCCATCCTATGTATAAATGTAGTAACAGCCAGGTGTTCCCACAAATCCTATGTAGAAATGTAATAACAGTCATGTGTGTCCCCCCAACCCTGTGCAGAAATGTAGTAACAGTCATGTGTGCCCCCCAATCCTATGTAGAAATGTAGTAACAGTCAGGTGTGCCCCCCAATCCTATGTAGACATGTAGTAACAGTCAGGTGTGCCCCCCCAACCCTATGTAGAAATGTAGTAACAGTCAGTTGTCCCCCCAAATCCTATGTCGAAATGTAGTAACAGTCAGGTGTGCCCCCCAACCCTATGTAGAAATGTAGTAACAGTCAGGTGTGCCCCCCAACCCTATGTAGAAATGTAGTAACAGTTGTCCCCCCAAATCTTATGTTGAAATGTAGTAACAGTCAGGTGTGCCCCCCAATCCTATGTAGAAATGTAGTAACAGTTAGGTGTGCCCTCCAGTCCTATGTAGAAATGTTGTAACAGTCAGGTGTGCCCCACAATCCTATGTAGAAATGTTGTAACAGTCAGGTGTGCCCCCCCCAATCCTATGTAGAAATGTAGTAACAGTCAGGTGTGCCCCCTCAAGCCTATGTAGAAATGTAACAGTCAGGTGTGCCCCCCAATCCTATGTAGAAATGTAGTAACATGTATGTGTAGGTATAATAACAGTGGAGCACAGATTACCTGAGCTGGCCAAGGTAGCAGGATAAATTGTATCATGTGTACAGTATGCAGGGCTGTTTGTGTGTTAGGTTGGTCTGTGTCGTATATTGTGTGAGAGTGGTCAATATGTATGCATGGTGAGGTTTGTCCTCATGGCCATTGCCCAGTACTGCCGATGACAAGGCCAAGTTTTCGCAACTGCAGTGGCAAACACAATGCTTCCCAGCAAAACACATTCCAGCAGTAAGCCATAGTAAATGTTTGGAAGTAATATGTGTCACCATCTGAAAGATGGACATGGCATGAATCTGGGCCCAGACATACAAGCAGTACACAGGGGAAAGTACCCCAGACAATGTATAATATGTAACTCAAATGGACACACCCTTGGAATTGTACATACAGGTTAGCAGCACATTATTTGGGCTTGTAGTAGGGAATACCAATGTCATCTGGCCAAATACTGGCAGACCACAAAGGTCATAGGAATGAATTATTGAGAAACAGCTGATGTCCCTGCACAAGCCAGCATAAGTAGAATGCCCAATGCATATCTGTGAGTCAGATGCATAGCACACATGCACCCAGCTCACTCCACACACAGGTACTTCTCCAGTCTTATCCCTGCTATTTAGAATGGGTACAATATGACCCCCACCTCTGTATGGCAATAGCTAAAGAATGCAGCCTGCAGAACAGGTTCATAGGTTCATAGGTAGGTACTAGGCTATCTGCCCTAGGGCATTTATAAGCCTAGCCAGAATGTTTTGGCTTTCGCCACCCTTTTAACTAGATTCCCGAGCCTTTGTCCAACAGGGCCTTAGAAGTGATCCCAGGAGTAAGTTTACGATTTCCCATCCACTCATTAAGATTTCTCTTGAAGAGGGTCAGCGAGGGGCTCTGCCTAACATGAACCGGGATTCTAGTCCAGCACGAGGGAAGCCTCTGGGATATGAATCTATCCCTCCAGCATGTCCTATTTATTGTTGTGCTGAGGTTTAAATCCATGGAGTATGTAGCTCTAATGGATTTGGCTTGAGGTGGAGCATGTCCATCAATTTTGGGTTAGACATGGCCTTGTATGTCAGACAGAGATCGCCTATGAGTAGGAGGTAAGCAACTGAGTAGAGCTGGAGTTTCTTTAGTTGAGCTGCATAGGGGATCTGTTTGAGGCCCACGATCCTCTTGGTGAGGTACTTTTGAGGTTCCTCCAGCTATTGCAGGTGCTGGGTAAAATACATCCCAAATGGGGCATTGTACTCAATTAAGGGCATGATGATCGATGAGTAGAGGGGCACAATGACCTCTCTTGATCTAGATGTGAACCCTTTTGTGATTAGGTGAGCCATATAGAATGTTTTTCTAACCACTTTGGCAATGTGATTGTCAAAGGAGAGGTTACTATCTACTTGGGTTCCCAGATCCCTAATTACTTCTTCCATACTTAGTGGATTACCTCCTATGTGGTAGTTTGTAGGCACTTTGTTTTTCCCAAAAGGGGTGACTATGCACTTTTTGGCATTTAGCTTAAGGCCATGGTTTTGACACCAGGCATCTGTCTCTGTAAGACCCCTCTGGAGGATGCCTGTGTCAGCTGGAGAGTCAGTTATGGCTCCCAGCTTGCAATCATCTGCGAACTTGGTCAGCCACAGTCCTCCTGTGCTTGCCTATACCTCTGAGAAGTATATACCAAACAAGAGGGGTCCCAGGACTGAGCCCTGTGGGATGCCACTTGTAACCGGTTTAGAGTCAGACATGGCACCCGCAACTCTGACCATGTGAGTTCTATCCTTGAGCCAGTTTGCAACCCATCTTGTGACATATGGGTTGATATTTAAGCTGGTAAGCTTATTTATGATGCCAGAGTGGGGTATTGTGTCAAAGGCCTTTGCAAGGTCCAGGTAGGCTGTGTGGACTACCTTTCCCTCATCTATGGCTTTGGTAGCTATTTCAAGAAAGTCAACTAGGTTTAGGAGGCAAGATCTGCCTTTAACAAAGCTGAATTGGGTAGGGTCCAGTGTCTGGAGGTTCCCAATGTCTTTGTTTATGAGATCCATGATGATGCGCTCCATAGCCTTGCAGACCAGGCTAGTTGGGCTTATGGGGCAATAGTTTCCAGGATCCATTGTGGCACCACCTTTGTGGAGTGGGATTACTGTTGCTGTACACCATTTTTTGGGTACATAACCTGTGGTAAGGCTGAGTTGGAACAGTGAGTTTATGTTCATAGGTTCATAGGTTCATAGGTTAGTACTAGGCTAACTGCCCTTGCGAGCCATTTTAAGCCTAGCCAATTATCCTCTGTGAGATTCAAACCCTGTACCTTGTGTTTGTAAGGCAAACACCTCAACCATTAGGCCACCCTCCCAACCCAAAAAGCAGTGATAGGGTTCGAACTCAGGATACCGTGCACTATAGTCTCAGTACTTAACCCCTAAGCCATGACAGCATTTCATAGAGCTCGTGTAAGACGCAGCCCAGGATACCATCCGGTCCCATTGAAGCTGTGTTTTTTACTTTGGAAAGGGCTGGTTTCACCTGTGTGTCTGTGATGACTGGGGGACTGCATTCTTCTTGGATAGACACAGGCCCTTTTGGAGGGGAAGGGGGGGTAAAGTTTGCACTGAACCTGTCCACCAGGATGTTGGCAATGTCAGTGGGTTCAGTGTATTTTGTGCCATTTTGCACCAGCTCAGAGCAGATCTGAGAGTTGCCACCCAGATTCTTGATGTAGCTAAAGAATGCCTTGTGATTATCTTTAGAGTCTTTGGTGATTTTTCTTTCGAAGTTAGCCTTCGATGATTTTATGATTGAGCGAAGTTTCTGGCTAATACTGATAAGGGATGCCTTCACTTTTTGAGATTTTGCTCTATCATGTAATAGTTTCCTCCTTCTTCTATATAGCTTATTTATGTCTGCGGTCCACCAGACTCATCTCCTGTGTTTGGAGGAGTGAGTCTTGGTTTTACTTGGGATGACACAATCCATGCATTCCCGTAGGTGCTCATAGAGTGCATTTGTAATGGGTTCTGTGGTTTGGACAGCATTTTCCATTTGCCCGGGGGCTTTGAAACTTTCCACCTCGATCTTGAGAAGTGTGAAGTTTGCTTTTGAGAGATATTTCACAGTGGTTTCCTTAGCCGGGGTTGGGGTCGGGATGTGGATGTCCATTGTGATTAGTTTGTGGTCTGATCTTACCAACGAGTGGTTTACCTCTGGTGTGGAACAATGATCCCCCATGTTGGTGATGACCAGGTCCAATATGTTGTCACCTCTTATGGGAGTGGTGACCAGTTGTTCCATGGTGTTTGAGTTTATAAACTCCAGGAACCGTTGGGCAAAGGAGTTGGGACTTGAGTAGTTTTCCCAGTCAATGTTTGGGTAGTTGAAATCCCCCAAAATCATGGTGTTTGGTGAGACCTTCATATTCTCCAATGTTCTCAGGAATGCCGAGTGGGGGTCCTGAGACAAGGTAGGTGATCTGTAGCAGGCTAAAAACTGAAAAGCAGTTTTGCCCACTGTTAGTTGCACCTGGAAGGTTTCCGATGCCTCGTGCAGTGCCACTAACCTGGAGATGTGGGTATCCTTGTCCTGTAGGTGTGTCCCTAGCTGTAAGCAGCACCCTGCCAGCATCCACATCACTGGATCAATAATGGCAGAAAGTATTGGTATGAACACCTTGCACACCTACCCTGTCACCCCAGGGGAATATAGTGTATTGCAGTCTGGGACTGTAGGAGTGACAAAATGCAACGGCCTGCTACAGCTGGCTTTCATCACTACCAAATGGCCTACAGTCCTCTGCCAAAGGCCTGTGTCTCATCCGTACTGCCAATGTATGTTATGTCATGGACTCACAAATAACAACATAACACAGTTCACAGAACCCAAATGTAAGGCCATGTGGACAAATCACAGTAACATGTCCACCATGTCCTACTGCATGAACTGTGGACCAACACCAAATTACTGCTGAGATGAGGTGATAACTATAGGGAACTTATCAGATAATGTTTGCATAATGTTTGAAAGAGGATAGAATAATGGGGGGAGTAGGAGCATGGTCAGCATGGAGTGTGTGAAGTCCAAAACTCAGCCGTGTGCACATACTATCCTTGGCTGCAAACACAAGAATGGGTGGCTACAAACCTGCTCATAAACCACAATGTGAAGGGATAATGTCAGGAATTATGACCCCTGCAAGTGGGTAACCTGTGTGAATCTGTACAGCTGTAAGGTATGGCCACAGCAAGATATGGCCATACTGTCACATTGATGGATGTACAACCATGGGATCCTCTGCCATCACTATACCAAGGTGCTGAACCATTTACACAGACCCAAGTTTCTGCAGCTTCTCCTCCAGAATGGCATAACTGTGCAAGAATATGCAGGCTGCTGACCACAATACTGGACACAGCTGCATTCACCCTGTGTTTCCCAGGACATCACTGTAAGCAAATATGTATACCTTACAGTACTTGATGACATACAACATTGCAGTGTAAAACAGTACATATGTCTGAATATCTCTGCTAACAACAGAACCATGTAGCAGAAGCAGCAGAAACACAATTACCTACAGTAACCCACTATTCTTTGCCCATTTTGACCCCATATTGTCAACTGATCTACAGATAGCCCACAGAAACAGGTTGCTAGCTGTAGCTGTAGAACACAAAAGTCTGCACTGGAGTACAATCTACCTGGAATGTATTCACACATTCAATACAGAAGGTCATACTGGGCATGTTCCCACACTTACAGAAATGAAGCCCATGTCTGGCAACAACAGTGGACCATACATATCTGACAGTCGCAGATGTTAGTGCATACACTCCTCAGTACACACCAGTCATGCTTTGCACACACATTGGATAGGAATACACACATATATCAAAGGACAACACACTATAATAGGCCAAAAATACACATACATAGATGTGTGGAAGAGAGTGATAGCGACAAAGAGTCTCCCATCATGAGGCCTGTCCCACCCAGCACACATCCAACTGGCTAAAACCACATGATGTGCAAATATCAATCACCGTAGACATTTGCCTCTGGTATCCCTCAGCACTATAGTGTCTGTGGTGCTTGTGCTAACTGTGTAACATGACTGTACAAGTCAGTAGTCATCTAGCAGTTTAATACATGTACCTGTGGAAAATAAACCTGTGTGTGCCTGAGTGTTGTGTGTATGCCTCTAGATGCATGGGTTATGGCTCATGCACACACACTGCACTCCCCATTGCCCTACTATGGCAAGCCTGCTGATGTCTTCACTTGAAATACACCTTTGGGGAAGTAGCAGCCCAGTAATCTCTGTGGTGCATCCTATAACTGCGTAATACTGTAATGTGATGCACTAGCTAGATAGGGGATCAAATTCCAGACGTGGCAACTGTGTGTATGTATGTGTGTGTGTGTGTGTGTGTGTGTGTGCGTGTGTGCGTGTGTGCGTGTGTGCGTGTGTGTGTGTGTGTGTGTGTGTGTGTGTGTGTGTGTGTGTGTGTTTCTCTGTGTGGGGATCAATGCATTTTAGGCCAGTCACATTCACTACAATTTCAAATGCCCTACTTTGGCAGAGCTGCTGATGTCATTCACTTTGAAATACACATTTGGGGAAAAAGTAGCCCACTAATCTCTGTGGTGCATCCTGTAACTGTATAATGCTGTTGTGTGATATACTAGTTAGGTAGGAGTTCTAGTCCCAAACATGGAAAGTGTAGATGTTTGTGTGTGTGTTTGTTTGCCTGTGTAGGGAGCAATGCTTTTGAAGCAATTCAGTCACTACAACCGCCATTGCCCTACTTTGGCAAGCCTGCTGATGTCATTCACTTTGAAATACACCTTTGGGGAATGAGTAACCCAATAATCTCTGTTGCATGTCCTATAACTGTGTAATGCTATAGTGTAATATACTACTTAGGTAGGAGTTCTATTCCCAGACATGGCAAGTGTAGATGCTTGTTTGCCTGTGTAGGGAGCAATGCTTTTGAGGCCATTCACAGTCACTATTTATTTATTTATTGCATTTGCTTACCATGAAAGTCCACTGGGCCTGAGATGAGCCAATTTTCAGTGGAGGCCCGGGGAGAAAAGCTCCACATTTAATTACATACAGAGAATTATTACACAAATAATACAGAGTATATAAGACAGTAGAAGCACATTAACATAAGACAATGCTGACATAAAATAGCATTGATAATGACATTGTATAAATTTGATAACAACAGTAAATGATTGCCTACTGTCATGATATGTTGGTTGTTATGAGAGGTTAACTGTATAAGTAAGAGTGATAGAGTTAGGAAGCAGTTAGTTTAATGGGTAAAGAAGGTGATGGAGGGCTTAGGATAGGGATAGCACAAGTAAGTAAACAGCAAAGTGTAATAGGTAAGATTGAGAAATGGAGAATAAAGGTTAGTTATGGAGTGAACTGTAGTAAAGAAAAGTAAGGATTGAGAGAGGGGTCAGGTTTTGAGGTTGTCAGTAGGGGTACAGGTGCATAGCCAATGTGAGGAGAGATGGAATGTAATAGATTTTTTAAATGCTGTGGGATTAGAGATGGCTCTGAGTGAAGGAGGAAGATTATTCCATAGCTTGGAGGTGGTAAATGAATACACCATTTGTCTGGCAGAGAGCTTCAGTTTATCAATGTTTAATAACATTTTGTTTTCTGATCTAAGGTGTCAATTAAGATGGTATGTGGTCAGAATGTGGGAGAGGGATGGGCAGGCCGCTGGATGGTCGAAAAGTTTATGGGCAGTAGTGAGTTGTAGGTATGTGAGGTGATGGGGAATTTACACTACAACCTCCAGTGCCCTACTTTGGCAAGCCTGCTGATGTCATTCACTTTGAAATACACCTTTCAGGGAAAATTGACCCAGAGATCTATGTGGCGTGTCCTGTAACTGCATAATGCTGTAGTGTGATATATTACTTAGGTAGGAGTTCTATTCCCAGACATGGCACGTGTAGATGTTTGTTTGTCTGTGGTGCAATGCTTTTGAGGCCATTCATAGTGATAAGCTCCATTGCCCTTCTTTTGCAAGCCTGCTTCTGTCATAAACTTTGAAATACACCTTTGTGGAAAGAATACCCCAGTAATCTCTGTGGCCTATGCTATAACTGTGTGGTGTACTAGTTAGGTAGGAGTTCAAATCCCAGACATGGCAACTGTGAGTCTTGTTTTTTGTGTGTGTTGGTCACTCGTACCCTGTGTGCAGGTGGCTGTGAGTGTGTAACAACTGGACTCATTGTGGAGTGGGTTTTGCAAATTTCTTATATGATGGACCTATTATCTGTCACAATGTCCACCTTACATGGTTAACAGATGTCAAACAGTAGAGAGGCTGGGACAATCCATACCCCTAAATGTGACATCAAGGCCTCGTGAACAATATAGGCAACCCTTGCATTACCCAGAGAACACTCTCAACCTATGTCTCATACACAAACACACTCGGCTAGGCAACAACCACTATGTTGGTAGTTCCCTGCATATTGCCCACAGATAGTAACCATGGCATGATTGCAGTTGACTACAAAGGGCATGGCACCCTGTCCCATCTCTACAATAGGCACATAATTGCATACAGTGCTCCTTCACTATGTTCCCCACTGGACGCCTGCAACAACTATAGAGCCAGCAAATGTAACCCACAAAGGACATACCATGCCTTATACACACGCCCTGTATGGACAGATGACACTGACACCAGGGAATACCTGTATCATGCTGTCAATGTAGGTGCAGGGTCAACCTGGTATCCATTGCCAGTTCTCACCACATGTGGCCAGGAATGGCACATCTGATGATAGTCTGTGTACACAACATGTCCCAGACACCTCGGTACACTTCTAAATGTCACAAAACATGCATGTGGGATGTGTGCACATCCCAGACACTGTCCATGTCATGGACTATAGAACACATACATGGCAAGCAATGCATAGCACTGGCCATCCACAATAGTAACCCAGTTGACTGGATAGTGAATACAATACCCACCTCTGTGGGCCAATCCAGGCACTACACCCCTGAGTCACACAGCAGACCATTGTCATGTGGCCTGATGCCAATGTATACCCTTTACCTAGCCTTGTACAGCCTTCTGGCACAGTCACCCACTAAACACCTGTGAAGCAATGCACCCAAGCATGTCAGCACTGGCATCCTGTGTCTGTGTGTTTATGGGTATAATGATTTGGACGCCATTCACACTCACTACACCTCCCATTGGCCTACTGAAGCATGCCTTCTGATATCAGACACCCTGGCATACCCTTTGCCCATATATCATCCTGATAACCCCTGTGGTGCATGGTGATACCCGTGTTTCCAAAATTCGAAATTCCAAATCCAATGTAGTCAATAGCAGATGTGACCTCCCACACACAACATGTCTGTTAAGAAAATCCATGTTACAGTAGCAGCAGTCTACATATATACCTGCTATACAAACATGCTTAGGTTTTACTCTCCCATCACCTCCCTATCTTACTTTGTCTCTGTCTGTCTCTCTCTCTCACTCCCTCTCTGGTGGATGTGGAGAAGTACACCTGCTTTGCTTAAGCAGCAGCTTGTGTTTTATAAGGGATGCTCATGATCAGCTGATGGCCTCTGCATGTAGTGCAGTCCTCCACTAGCTGATTGCATGTGGGACAGCTGTGGTAACATTCCCATAGCCAATTGCATGGAAACACATTCCTATAACTAGGAACATCATGTGGGTATTGGCCCTTTTCATTCACTGCGAGCAGGAGTTCATGTCAGTGTTTGGCAAACAGCATCACAGACTGTAGTGGAATATACCTCTAACAACATGCACTGTGGAGACAGGCAAACAAACAGGAGGGGGGTGTTCCAGACATGATTACAGAATGTAAGTGTTGCTCTTCTGCATTTGGAGTAATGTTGGTTTAACAGGGTTTGTGTGGATATGACTGGTCTACATGATTTAATACCTGTCATGACAGTGTTATGTGTTTCAGGAAATACTCACCTGTAGGGTTATCTGCAGACTGGCCATTGTTTGGAGTCTTATGTGTCTTGTGTTACTCACAGTTCATCTATCTTAGAACTGCAGAAGCATAGTCTGAGGATTGCAGTCAGTACATGGTGACAGCCATGACAGTTACTGACTTCAAATCCCTCATAGGACATATGACACAACAAACTCTGTTACAACAGTAAATGTATGAGGGTATCACAGCAACATGCCAATACTGGCCCAGTCTTTGTAGCTCCATCCACATGTCTGTCAACCTTTGTACATATGTCATTCAGTAAGAGGTGCATATGTTCTGTACACCATTATGTATTGACATCATACCTGATAACAAGCCAGTCAGCTATCAAACTGCTAGACATGTTATGTATATTAGGGTTTATTTCTGAGGACATAACCTGGACATTCTGTGGTTGTGTGTACAGTAGTGGGGTCTGTGTACTTATGGTGATTGTTGACACTATGTGTATTGCGAATGCGTACTTTGGCCTGTCTACAGACTGTGGTAGATGTCAATGTTCTTGGTCTTGTTCTATCTGATGTTACATGCTGCTCCAGTGTATGGTACCCTATCAGCTCACATGTTTATAGGCCCAAACACCACGTGTCCTATACCACAAAGTCATTGGACCACACTGTGTCATGACCCAGTATATGTAAAGTTAGTGTGTGAGTGGCACATATGAGGATGATGTTGATCAGACAGTCCATATAGTGCAATATTAAGCCTGCGTACCATATGTGGTTGTGGCTGTATTCACAATGGTTGTGGGTATGCACTTTCCCACAGGTGTCTGTTACTCTGTGCTGTGACATGCAAGTAGAGCCTGCTATATTTGCAGGTACAAGTGTATTCCTCCATACAAAATGTAGACCAGTGTTGTGGCAGTCTGCCTGTAGTTTGCACACTGCTTTGTTACATGCCTAGCAGCTTAGTGTAATTACCCAGTGTGATGTTATGTCCAGATATTTACAAGACATACTACTGCCGGGTGACCATAACTGTTGTGTATTTCTGACAAAGCTTTGGGATGCTGTACAGATTTATGTCACTAACTACTGGATAATATGTGACCATGTGACCTCTGCACCACCAGTTATTATGTGTCAGGACAGACAGGAGTGTGTGAATTCTTAAAATGCGTGGGGATATGTAGTCCAGAATTTATGTGATATACCCATGTACATGGCTGTTAACATCCACATTATCAGGCTTGGTTAACATGTCTCACACAAAGGGGATCTGGGTATACCTCTGGACTGGCCAGAGTATGCCAGACTGTCTACATATATTGGTCATATCTCTGCTGTAGTCCACAGAATCATTACTGTGCTATCAGTGGTACTGTATTATGATGTCCTTAGGATGTCTTTCAGTAACTGATGGTATACATGTCAATAGCAGATGTGACCTCCCACACACAACATGTCTGTTAAGAAAATCCATGTTACAGTAGCAGCAGTCTACATATATACCTGCTATACATACATGACATCCCTTGCACTAAGAGGTGGAGACTATTGGTGCTGATGTATGACTCCACTCCATGTTCTGGACACATGGTAAATATATATGTATATATCAAAAAATATAAATACCTCACAAAGGTTAGCTGCACAAAACCAAACAGTCAACAGGTAAAAAACAAGCAAAGTGCAGTTCCACCGCTGATAAAAGATGAAATTCCAAATCCAATGTAGTCAAAAAGTTTAACGCTTTCACAATTCAAACAATTGCTTCTTCGGATCACGTTTGACTTCTGAAAGTGTTAAACTTTTTGACTACATTGGATTTGGAATTTTATCTTTTATCAGCCGTGGAACTGCTGTTTGCTTGTTTTTTACCTAAGTAGCGACTTTGCATCGGTTACCTGGTAAACGTCCGTGTTTTGCGATGTCGGTGATTTCACTTGTCGGTGAAGTCACTGTCAATGTTTTGAGTTGTCGATCAACTCATAGGGACCCATATATATATATATATATATATATATATATATATATATATATATATAGACATGTACATATCTACATACATATATGAATATATATATGTATATATATATATATATATATATATATATATATATATATAGACATGTACATATCTACATACATATATGAATATATATATGTATATATATATATATATATATATATATATGTACACACACACATATATATATATATATATATATATATATATATATATATATATATATATATATATATATATATATATATATATATATACATATATATATATGAAAAGAGACATAGAGGAGCTCTCTGATTATGTAGCCCAGGCAGGTATGACCCTGACCCTGAGCAGTATCCTTCCTTCACCAAGAATGATGCCACAATATAGAGACAAGATGATCAGCTTTAACAATTGGCTTAATGTCTGGTGTCATTCAAAGGGGATCCAGTGTCTGTCTTCCTGGGATGACATGCTTGACAAGCCACGCAGCTTCGCAAGGACGGCTTGCACCTGTCACCCTGGGATTCCGGATATTGGCTAAGGCTCTTGCCACCCCATAGTGCCTTTTTAGGCAAGGCTCAAATTCTAAACCCACCACCCTAGAAAACATAATGGGAAGAAACTGAGGGTAATGCTGCTCAATGCCAGAAGTCTAAATCTCAAAATGCACGTACTCGAGGCCCTTCTCAGTATGGAGAACATCAATGTCTGTGCTGTAACTGAAACCTGGTTCAAGGCTCCTGAGAGCACCCCGGCACTATTAGGTTTTACCTCATATCATGCGTTCCAGCCCTAAAACCCGGACCACACCACAAAAGGAGGGGGTGTATCCATATTCATAAAGGATACCCACACCTCCAGGTTGGTGGCAACACACGGAGCTTCAGAAACCATCCAGGTGCAACTAACCATAGGCAAAACTGCTCTACAAATTGTAGCATGCTACAGGCCACCCTCTCAAACTTAGGAACCCCACACAGCCTTCCTGAAGACACTGGAGGGTATAAATGTATCTCCAAACACCATCATATTGGGTGACTTCAACTACCCGAATATAGACTGGGAACATTACTCAAGCCGTAACTTTCTAGCCCAATGGTTCCTGGAGTTCATAAATTCAAATGCCATGGAACAGCTAGTCACTGTGCCCATGAGAGGAGAAAATATACTAGATCTCATTATCACAAACATGGGGACAAAATGCTCCACACCGGAAGTATATCCCTCATTGGTGAGATCTGATCATAAACTAATCTCACTGGAAATCCACATCCCGCCCCCACCCCAAACAAAAAAGACCACAGTGAAGAACTTCTCTAAAGCAAACTTCACACTACTCAAGACTGGTGTGGTATCCTTCAAGGCCCCTGAGCCAGTGGAAACCACAACACAACCTGCGAAAGCCCTTACAAATGCCTTCTATGAACACCTCCAGGACTACATGGATCAGGCAATCCCAAATAAAACCAAGACTCTTTCCACAAAGGGCAAACGTCCAGTCTGGTGGACCCCAGCCATTAACAAACTTTACAATAAGAGGAGAAAGCTATTACATGATAGAACAAAATCCATAAAAGGAAGTCACCCTGATCATTATTAGTAAAAAACTGAGCACTTATAAAATCAACTAAGGCCAATTTTGAGAGAAAATTGCCATGGATTCAAAGGACAATCATAAGGCCTTTTTCAGCTATGTTAGGAACCTGGGTGGAAACTCCCAGATATGCTCAGAATTAGTCCAAAATGATACAAAAATCACTGAACCCACAGACATTGCCAACATACTGGCAGACAGGTTCAGTGCAAACTTCACCCCCCTCTCCCCCCCTAAAGGAGAGATAACTATCCCAGCGGAGTGTAGCCTCCCAGATATCTCAAATGCACAGGTGAAAGCTGCTCTCTCTAAAGCTAAAAACACAGCATCAATGGGACCGGATGGTGTCCCCAGCTGTGTGCTACACGAGCTAAATGAGGAATTTAGCCCGCACATAAGGAAGCTGTTTAATCTCAGCCTTACCACAGGATATGTGCCCAAGGAGTGGCGTACAGCAACTGTGGTCCCACTCCACAAAGGCGGTGCCTCTACGGACCCTGGTAATTACCGCCCCATAAGCTTAACAAGTCTAGTCTGCAAAGCAATGGAGAGGATCATAATGGAGCTCATAAACAAAGATATAGGGGACTTGCAGACATTGGACCCGACCCAGTTTGGCTTCGTCAAGGGAAGATCATGCCTTTTGAACTTGGTCGACTTCTTCGAAACAGTCACCATGGCCATTGATGAGGGAAAGGCAGTCCATACAGCCTACCTTGACCTTGCAAAGGCTTTCGACACAATACTCCACTCGGGTATTGTTGAAAAACTTACCAGCTTAAATGTAAACCCGTATGTCACAAGATGGGTTGCAAACTGGCTTAAGGACAGAACCCACAGAGTTAGAGTTGCTGGCGCTATGTCAGACTCCAAGCCGGACACAAGTGGTGTCCCACAGGGCTTGGTCCTTGGCCCCCTATTGTTCGGCATCTACTTCTCAGAAGTACAGGCCAACATGGGAGGACTTTGGCTGACAAAGTTTGCAGATGACTGCAAACTAGGCGCCATAGTGGAAAGTGCATCGGACACGGATATCCTTCAGAAGGGACTCACGGAAACAGAAAGCTGGTGCCAGAGCCATGGCCTGAAGTTAAACGCCAAAAAATGTATAGTCATACCCTGGGAAAACAAGGTAACCCCAAGCTACCATATAGGTGGCAATCCACTAAGCACAGAAGAGGTTATCAGGGACCTGGGGACCCAGGTTGACAGTGGCCTTTCTTTTGACACTCACGTTGCTAAAGTGGTTAGAAAGACCTTCTACATTGCCCACCTGATCATGAAGGGATTCACATCCAGATCTAGTGAGGTCATTGTTCCCCTGTACTCTTCACTTATCAGACCAATGATCGAGTACAATGCCCCATTCGGGATGTATCTCACCCGACATCTGCAGCAATTGCAGAGACCCCAAAAGTTCCTCACCAAAAGAATAAAGGGACTCTAAAATCTGTCATATGCTGCCAGATTGAAGAAACTCCAGCTCTATTCAGTCGCATACTGTCTGCTCAGAGGTGACATGTGCCTGACATACAAGGCCATGTCCAACCCGGAATTAATGGACATGCTCCACCT
>NC_056747.1:993976409-994046409 GCF_019279795.1 Protopterus annectens
CTGTGTCACATTATATATTTCCTACTGGATAATGATCTGACATGTGGAAACTAACTGTAGACTACTGTCTGTATAGCTGATGTCAGTGAGGGCTGCCAACATGTAGTAATGGCATACCTATCGGTGTCAGACGTCTATCTGTCAACACATTCATCCTGCTGCATAGCTAGTTGGCGAGCTGATGTCTGTCAGTCACTGTACAGATGTGCAGATGTCAGGTATCCAGCTTGGATACGTACAGGCAACCTATGCTTCACTGACACTGACATGTCTGCCCAGCTGTGTTATAACTGGCACAGATAGGACACGACACCCTGTATGCACCACATGCCTTGGGTACCTCCACTATACTACCAAAGTCAACAGAACATGCTTGGGTATAGGTTTCCAAGACAGACACTAACCATGTTATGTAATACATGTTGCATACATGTTAACTGGAGCACCTCACCGGGCATTTGCAGGAGGCACCCATAGGATTGGCTGATGCATGTCAGTCTCACTCTGAGGGTCACCACAGTGGTGTTTGGAGATAGATTGCCTGCTGGCACATGGCAGGTGGCATGATACCACCGTACACACATCCGCTACACTTCCCATCTCTCCATGGACAATAGCCAGGTACACACCTATGAACACCTGCAGTGATGCACCCCAGTACTGACAAATGTATACATGTGCATTACTGAGGATATCAGTGTCTGTGTGTTAGTACACCTGTAGTTGGGAACACCCTGAGTCCCTTCACAACCAATGCAACAACCATTGCCATAGATAGATGTGGCTGCTGCTGTACTGGACATTACATGCACCATGTTACACTCCTCTCCCTAAGGGCTACCTGAGCCTTGCAGTATCAGCACAACACTGTTGTACAAATGTGTTGATAGGCATGGGATACCCACTGAGCTCTGGCAAGTGTCTGTATGTGTGCATGTGTGTATATATGTAGGGTACAGCATTCTGAGGCCACATACTCCTTTTACAATACACATTGCCACACAGTTTTAGGGATAGTGATGTTGCTGCCCATAGGAGAGGCATAACAATTCATTACCCTACTATGCCTGTGGCTTGTGCATTAGATACGTATCCCTGTAGTAGCACTCTTGGGATGGACAAGCGGTCGTATTGCAGTCCTGGTCAATGTGTGATGGTGGGTATGTCAGAGTGTCATCATGCGTTCCAGTATGTACAATATCCATAATGGGGTGTGGGTGCTGAGTATACTGTGATTACACCATGGTACCCCGGTACATGTCCCATGTACCACTGTATGGTGACCACAGTCACCATCAACCATACAGGTAACTGATAGCACTAACCAGCCCAGTTATGCATGTGCTGTGTGGAACCTACCTGTAACACATTGGACACACTGACAAGTTAGTTAGCACTGATAGGCCCAGGTCTCTTGGATGTGTGTCTGACTGTTATGTGTTTGTTAATGTGTATATGATGGTATGTCACACTATGTATTGTCCATATACAACCATTACATCCCCATTACCATACTGTACATGCCTGGGGATATTCTGCATGTAACATGTAACCTGGAACACACCTCATCCTAAACGCTGTGTGGTATGAGCAATTAAAACCACACACATCAGTAGCACTACATACCTAGGTAGGGGTCTAGCACTAGTGTTGCTAAGTAAGAGTGTGCATGTATGTGGAGAGATCTACTTCAGGTTGCTGAATATACATGTCCCAAGGGGTCATCTATCCATGTTGCACAGGCAGTAACTGTTATACAGACCTGTGACGTGTTCAACTGTACCCAGGATATGGCACAGCCATGGTGTCTTGGTGTCACCACAGTGCCATACCTCTTGTGAGATATGACAGCAGACCATCATCCTGCTGACACATGTACACCTACAACACAAATGGATAAAATTATGGAAACGACAATCACTCAGTGTTACTAAGAGCTATAATGCATCATGGCTGGACAGCTACACTACCTGACATGTAAGCATTACACATTACTGATGAGAACATGTTATGCAGCAGTACATTGGTACACTGCAGTGCAGTCACCACGTGCATCAGAACCATATAAGCCTGTCCCTTCATCAATGTTATGGATGACAGGGATAT
The DNA here is from genome assembly GCF_019279795.1 of Protopterus annectens. Lineage (NCBI taxonomy): Eukaryota > Metazoa > Chordata > Ceratodontiformes > Protopteridae > Protopterus > Protopterus annectens. Next base: position 993,978,516 of record NC_056747.1, read on the forward strand.
GGCACAGGTATCATCATACGCACAGGATGTGTTGTTGGTTTGCCAGAGACCTAGGCTGGGCCATACATTTGACACCATGTGTATGATTGAGGGGTGTAAGTTACTGATATGGGTGGGGTGATGTGGTGTGTGTAGATATGGAGTTGCTCTAGGTGTGTTTGTATTGTGTGTGGGTATGCATGCACACAGTTCTGTCATGTGGCTGCCCTATGCAGGTGTTTCTTGGACAGCTGCAGACTATACCTGGCAGGGAGTGCAGTTCACCACCTCCAGCCACAGACACGAGATCTGTGATTGCCAGGGGTTCCATGGGCACATCCAGGTACAAACCTCGATATGCTACTCTCCCCTGATGATGACATATGTCCTCTGGAACCAGGTCCCTCCTGGGACTGGCCAGGGCCACATGCATGTGCACATGGCCTGCTGTGGTGTGGTGTGGACAGCACCCCCCCTTCATTGCTGGGGCTGGTACTGCCACTATGTGAGTGGCCTTGTGTCCTTGCATGTCCACGTCGACCAACAGCTGTTGGTGTTACTGGCCTACGTGCACATGGCCATCGCACCACTCGCACCACATGCTCTAAGACAGACAATCCACAGTCGATGAGGCCCACCATCTCACCCAACCATCTAGCCATGACCTCTGTATATTCACGGTGGGCACCTGCAAGATCACAGATGTTGTCACTTACAGATGAAAAAGTAGCCCTCTGCAGCCTCAGGCACTGTCTGGTGTACCATTCCATATGTGCCTGTGCCTCCATGACAGCCTGAAACATGCATCTGGTGGTAGCTGATGTGGCACTTCTTCCAGGGGCACGATGACCAGCGGCCCTCCCATGAGCACCCTGGTACATCTGCCTATGTGGTACCCTGCCGGACATCTGGCTGTGTCTGCTGTTTCCAGACAGAGCAGCCATAGATTTCATACTGTCCTGTGCACTGCCATCAACCGCCAACTGTCCATCTGCTATCACAAAACCCAGTCACTCACAGCTGCAGGCAATAAAAGTCTCCAGATTTTAAACACAAATCCAGTGTAGAGTCAAATCCAGTAAAAAATAATCCAAAGGTGAAGTAATATCAAAGATGTAATAAAAAGAGAGAGCTTTCACAGTACACCTGATCGCTTCATCAGACTTTAAAAGTGCATACAATACAGCAAGCTGTTTAAATACTATGGTTGACCAGTCACAACTTTAGGCAGCATATTCATTAAGAACTAAAAGTGTATACACACACAAAACACAATAATAATAAACATTCTAAAACACATGGTTTAATTCATGCCATGAAGGTTAATATGGGAAGTGGGATTTTCAGTATTGACACATTTCCAGTCAATATTAAAGTCCCCTAGTATTATTGTTTCTTGTGGGTAAGTTGATGACAATGAGCTTAGGATATTCTCTGTTGTATTGGTATTATTACCAGGAGGTAGGTAGATACAGATGATGTATAGGGATTTCCTAGGGTTGAGTTGAAGTATGGAAATAAGGACTTCTCCATTATTGTCCTGTGGTGGGTTATAAGGTAAAGAGGTGACTTGTAGCCCATCTTTAAATAGGATTGCTACACCCCTCCCTTACACGTTATGTGGTCTTGTCTCAATATATTATATCCTGGAGGGATGATTTCATTATCTTTCGTTCCAAGTTTTAACCATGTTTCTGTCAGACATAAGATATCAAAGGAGTGAACATCTAAGACAGCATGCAGATGGGCAACTTTGTTATTAATGCTGCGGATATTGAGATGTGCTTTTAGGAGTGAGATAGGGAGTTTGGTAGGGTGAGTGGGATAGTGGGATTGGGGCAGTAAGATTCAATTGTTGAGACATTGGCTGGGCCTGGGTTAGGATGGATGATGCCATCTTTTAAGGAGAATTTTATTGCTCTTAGTATGGGATTATGTATATTACTGATCTGATACTTAAATTTCCTTACTGTATGATTAATGTATTTAATGTGTGCGAGTCTATGATACTTGGCTAGTAGGTAGCTAGGTATGGATCTGATGTTTATATGATTATGGGAGAGAGTAAACATTTGTATGGCTGTTTGTTTTAGGGGGTAGTGAAAATGAAAATAATTCAGGTTTTCAAAGGAGGTAAGGAGATAGTCTGAGGTTAAAACAGGTGTGAGTGTGGCTATGAGTAGTAGCTTAGAGCAGTGTTAGTAGCTGTTGGCATGTTGCTAAGTTTGGTATAGAATAATGTAGAGGAGGAAAGACTAGAATAAGACAATATAGAGAGGTATTGGATATGGTCAATAACTCTGAGTAGAGGGAACTATTGAATGGTTAGGTAGATAGAGGGGTGTGATTCAATTACCTAAAGTGGTGGGAATGTGGGATTGGTAAGATGGGGAAGAGGGTGTGGTTTTATTTATATATATATATATATATATATATATATATATATATATATATATATATATATATAAATATATATATATATATATATATATATATATATATATATATAAATACATACATATATATATATATATACACACATATAGGTGTCTGTATATCTGTAGACGTATATATATATATATATATATATATATATATATATATATATATATATATATATATATATATATATATATAGACACACACACACATGCACACACACACACACACACACACACACACACACACACACACACACACACATATATATGCCTATAAATATGGGGTGCATTCAGACATCAGGACCACACTCTGTAACTCTCCTTCCTGCACAGCTGCACTGTTCTGCCTTGCTACAACACAGACAGGAGACACATGTGAATACAGCCTAACATTATGGGAGTATATATAGGGAAATATTGCAGGTAAGCATATTACACTGCTATAGCATTTCTGCATGCTACATTACACATTAATTTGGGTGTCCTGCAAGTGGTGAGCTCTGGAACCCATGTGTGCATCCTAATGTCATTACTTCCACCATCAGCTATTGTCCACACTAGTATACATGTCTTGCATTACACAACCCACACTATGATGGCTTACATCTTGTCATTCAGTGCTGATCTGCACAGTTGTTGGGAATGGCCAACTACCCACAGGGACAAGCACTATTGTCCATAGCAGATGTTCCGCTGGACATCATCACAACAACACCTGATGGCACATATAAATCATTCCACATCATCGATCCCATTATTATGGGCCAAGTAATACATTCAATTACATGCATATATACCTCACATACCTGTTGTGGGAATGATGTCTGTTCTGGATTGTTTACTGGATTAATTATTTTTTTATTTGTTGTTTTATTTTATTTTATTTTATTTTTTGCTTTAGCTTTCATGCTTTTTCTCTCTTCTCTCTCTCTCTCTCTCTCTATATATATATATATATATATGTATATATATATATCAGTCTTTCTCCAGTAAATTGATTGAGCTGCTTTGAATGGATTGCAGCATGGATTTTGTAGGTGATGCACATAATCAGGTGATGGCCTCTGCACCAATCAATGTTCTCCACTTTCTACCTACATCCAGCATGCTGTGTAGTACTTCCATTACAACTGTCATGGCAACCCACTACTATAAATCCCTATATCATGTGGGTGTGGTCCCTTACCTTTCACGTATGGTGGAAATCCTTCCTGTGTGTGGGCAGCAGTGTTCCAGACAGAAGGTAGCAATGCATCTTACAAGAGGACTTGCAAACTCAGGACAGCTACATTTTTGTATAAGGTTCTAGAACTACAGACAGAGTGTAAGTAGTGTTGTTATATGCATTATATAGCCCCAGTGTTACAGGGTTTGTGTATACATATTAGTTTAACATGGAATGCAGTCTGTCTGCATAGCTCTCAACTGTGGGCCTAGCCACTTGATGGCCAGAGGTGTGCCAGTTATGTTTTGTCTGTGCACCACACAGGTCTTGTGTCAGATATACCACTGGCAGTGTGTGTGTTGAGTGCTGTCAGTACATGGCTACATCCATTTGTATTTCTGACTTCATATTCCTGACTAAGGGTATGTTGCATACTATCCTGTAGCACCAGTAACGTGCGCAGTATATGACAACACTATTTCACATATGGGCCTGTGTTCCAGCCTCTGTCCTCCACCTACATAACAGGCTATATCCATATAACATGCAGTAAAGGGTTGTTATGTAGTGGCCTGTGCTTATGTCATGCTGCCATTCCTGCCATCATTCCAGTGCTGTTGTGTCCCTCACACACATTGAGAGGTAGAGTCCATATATATGTGGGCTTCAGCTGCATAAAACATGTGTGCTCTTCTGCAGTCCAGAGGTCAGTGTATGTAACAGTGTGATATGCCCCTGTAAGTCAGTCTGTGGGGGGGGGGGGGGGTATGCACCATAAGTAACCTAGGCTGCTACAACATGTGAGGGATATCAGTAGTAAGCTGCCTTAAGGTGTTTGGATGTACATTATCATACATTTCACCTTGTGAAATTTGTTGGCCTACTGCTTACTGCCATACAGACTGCTCTGTTTGACAGTGTGATTGTGATGTTTTCATTTATGCATTGTTATGTAACAGATACATCCCATTCTGTCAACCTAAGTCTTTTCCCCCTAAGGTGTGAGTGCAGAGTGTAGTTAGAGGATGCTGGATTATACATCTGCATTACTGTTGATTGATTGTTATCCTGTGGCCCAGTCTGTCTTTAGTGTTGTACTACTTGAAGGTTTTGGCCTGGACAGCGACATATGTTATGCTTTTGGATTACTGTATAAAATAATCTGCTTGGGAGTTGTATTAATCTGTTAGTATGTATTTCAAAGTCTAAACAGCTATATGATATGGCATATGTAACTGTAATAGTACTCAAATAAAACTTTCTTATGCATGCAAACCTGTGTGTGGTGTCATATCCTTTGACTTCTCTGTGGGTATATATTTCAAGCAACAATTGTATTTTGTATGGGTGACTCATACACTGTCCATTTGAAAAGGTGGCAACAGTAGGAATACTGGCTGTTCAGTATGCTGTGCTCCCTCTAAATATGTATCTTCCTATACATATCTCTGTGTGTGTATGTGTAGTTACATATATATATATATATATATATATATATATATATATATATATATATATATATATATATATATATATATATATATATATATATATACACACACACATATATATATATATATATATATATATATATATATATATATATATATATATATATATATATATATATGTATATATATATGTATATATATATATATATATATATATATATATATATATATATATATATATATCTGCATGTGTGTGTGTGTGTGTGTGTGTGTGTGTGTGTGTGTGTGTGTGTGTGGGTGTGTGTGTATGTCTTTGGAATGTTTAATGCTTCCACATTGTACATTCTTTATGGTAGCCAGACTGTACGGCATGATATGTTATTGATACCATCCTGACATCATACAGGTGGGATAGATTATTGTTAACGTCTTGTGCCCATGTTGTGTACGGTCCTGGGTATAAGACTTGCAACAGTTGTTATTGTATTGCAGGCCTGATCTGTTTCACTGTGGGGGAGGGTGTGATATCAATACTTACAAGACCTTTTTAGCTTGGGCCTCCTCACCCCCATTAATGGTGCCTTTGGTCATATATGTATTTATTATGTTCTGTTATATATATATATATATATATATATATATATATATATATATATATATATATATATATATATATATATATATATATATATATATATATATATATATATATATATATATATATATATATATATATATATATATATATATATATATATATATATATATATATATATATATATATATATATATATATATATATATATATATATATATATATATGTATAAATATCTATACACACACATATATATCTACATGTATAAATACATTTCCTGTACTGTTGAATGACTGTGCTGGATGATATGTTTGTGAAAACATCAGGTTATATATGTCTGATGTGGCTTAGTGGTAAATCACTTTGGCTATACTATGCAGGCTCCTGCGTTTGAGACTTGCAGGCGCTTTTTAGTTGCTGGGCAGAACAAGGGCCTTTGGAGACACAGTGATTAAGACACTTTTAAGTAGTTGTAAGTAGGTTTGCACGGGTTTGCATGGAGGTAAGCAATGCTAACTTCTGGTTATGGTTTTTTATACCGATTTAGCTTCTCAGTTGCTTGACCTGTGTAGGCATTGCTTACCCCCATGCAAAGAGGCTTAAACCTGCTTACTGCTGCTTAAAAGTGCTTACTCCTGCTTACCTCTGCGCTAATTTCTTTAAAAGAAATAAAAAAGGGTTGATAGGAAAGTGGTGAAAAAGGGGCACTGAGCGGGAAAGACAGTAGGGAAAATAGCTAGGGATTTGCAGAACGGGTGTAGGGAAGGCCCATAGCTGCCCATTTCTTCTACAGCAACAGCTGTGCATATACACAGATTTGGAGGTAGATTTGGACACTCATACCCCGAGAGAGGGGTGAGGACAACAACGTGTTGTGAAGCAAATTAGACCAGATTACATGTGTCCAGTGGACACATGTGCAAAATGAACAACTATGTATGGGGGTGAGATTTTTTTTTTTTGTGAACAGATTGCCTTTTTGTTTTTCAGGTGAGAGTGGAATGTTGGGGAAGGATAGTAGGTTTATTTGGGGAGGTAGAGTGGGTAGGATAACAGACATGACATTCAAAACAGCATACAGGGGGTGGTATATGACACATGTGGGGGGTAAACCCCTTGGATGGGGAGGGGTGTTTGGAAGTCGGAAGCCCATGAACCCCCTAGTGGAAACAGTGGGACTGAGGTCCCCACCCACGGGCAGTCACCACTGCACCTACACGCCCCAAAGGTGACTGTGCTGGGGCTGAGTAGGATGGCCAGGCCGACCCCCTAGTTGCACCACGCGGCCCTCAAGCTGGCATAGCAGATCTCCAAACTTCCTGCGGAGCTCACTACGCACCATGCACCGGACCTGGCGACGGGTGACAGTGTCATGTCCATGCCTGCTCCTGGGAGGACGACCCCCATCCCCTGAGGTGGTTCAACCCAAAAGTGGTGTATGACCAGCAGATGAGGAGGTCCCAGGGTGGGCCCCAGACATGCTGGTGCCCGGTGCCATGACCAGATGAGGTAGGAGAGGTGGGTCCGCTGGGACTGGCCTTCACAAACATGGTATGTTGTTTAAATTTTACAGCATATGTGGGTTAGTAATAGTCAACACTTTCCAGGATTAGGTATAACAGCATGCATAGATATTCCCATTATCCCAAAACACCAGATATGGAACAGTTGCATAGCAAACACAACACATCAATATATGGAACCACAGTGGCCATTACAGCAGCATGCAGGTACATTGATGTCCGCATGCCACCAATGTGAGAGTATTTCAACATGGCACATGCATAGAAACAAATTTAAATATTTATCAAACAATAGGGCATATGTTCCAACAGTAGATTTAATGGAGCACATACCAATTGAGTTGTGTATTTGGTTTATTGTTGCAGATATGGTGGGGGGATATATGTCAATTAGCAGCTAGTATATTCCTGTAGTTCTCATTGCTTTCCTAGTCAGTGCTGTGATCTGTACCTTGCAGGTATGGCCTTAGATTGGACAGTGGTATGGATGTAGACAACTATATGCATGACCTGAGTTTTACCTGCAGTATACACCTCTAATCTGGTATACCTGTGGAGATATTGTTTGTTGATACTACCTGACTGTTTCTACACATATTCTGAGATTCCAGGTTGATGTTATGCACATACCTGTTCATCTCTTATTGCACACACTCTGGACATGTCTTGACCACATGAAGGTGAAACCGGGACATATTTTGACTATTGCTCTCATAAATCTTTGTTGAGTTGTACAATAACAGGTTTGTTTTCATTGACATTTTTCAAATATTTACAGGCCTGACAGTCAGTTATATGACATTAAATGTTGGTTCCATGTCAGAGATTAGCATGCTTATATGCCAGGGGGACAGGGTAACAGCCAGCAGATATGGGCCAATTAACTGAACATTCTGGACAATTATGTACAGTTGTGGGGTATGATTCTGCATACAGCTTACTACCACTCCCAGGATTCGAACCCTGACTGTGTCTGCTAAAAATATAACAGTGTCCATCACAGTTGAGTGTGCTATATAGATATCGATGTGTATCGCTTCTCTGATTTCTGTCTGTATGTTTCCCGTGATTTTACAGTCTGACCTTGTAATTACAACACTCTTATACAGGACTTCCTAGATGGTTTTATTATGTAGCACAGTGTGGATGACAGTGATGAGTAATACCTTATTAGTCAGAGCAACTGCAACACTAACAATGCTATACAATACCAGAGTAAACAGCACCAGTCCAGGATTTCAATATTTTATTTCTTTGCACAGTTTTCGTATCTGACAGACCTGTAGGGGCAATGTTTGCTAATACTACCTGAATGTTGCCACACATATTACCAGATTCCACATTATATTATGCACATACACCTCACTCTGTTACTGCACACACTCTGGTCACAGTTTCAAAACATGGGGGTGGAGAAGGGACATACTTGGCTTATTACTCTCATAACATTTTGGGGAGTTGCTAGAGTGACAGGTTTGTTCTTATAGATATCTGACAATCAGTTGTATGTCATTATTTGTTGCCTAAATGTCTGGGATCATCCCACTGATTTGCCAGGTGGACAGGGTGACAGGCAACGGATATGGGTCAATTAGTTGGACATTCTGAACATATCTGGACAGTTGTGGGGTATGATTCTGCATACAGCTTACTACCACTCCCAGGATTCAAACAATGGCTGTGTGTGCTAAAAATACAATAGTTCACGTCTGAGTTGAGTGTGCTATTTGGAGTATGTTGGCTCTCTTTTCACTGTTTTCTGTCTAAGTCTCTCTCACTTGTACAATATGACCTCTTGTGATTACGACAGTCATATAGAGACATTCCTTCACATTTTATTTATGTAGAACAGTGTGGGTAACAGTGCTTAATACAACAGTACTATTAAGAGATTGAAACTCTACATTACCATATGATACCAGAGTAAACACATGCAGTCCACTAGTTAGACCTTTATTGTCAGGCTGTTCGTTTATTTACTAACAACCTATATGAGACTCTTCATGCCATATTCTCTGGTGAATTCAGTACATGCCTTAAACAATGCAGGATTTGTACTGGCAATTAACTTACTACTACTTTTAGATTTATTTCTTATGACAGTACATGCAAGAGTATTACTAACCTGCCTCCCGACACAACCTCTGCAATCTACAGGCATGGGCTTCCTGGTTCACAGCCCACTCATCTGCCACTGTCAGACATAAGAGGAATATTTAGCCATACCTATCCATAATATACATGAGCTGGAAATTATTAAACAGGTAGTGACTGATACTTACACACAACTGGGACATCCCCACCCTCCTAGCCTCTTGGATCCACTGATCCAAGAGCTCCCTTTTTCTCCACTTCAGGTCAGCATAGTGATGCCTAACCTGCTCACCAGTTCAAGGTATGCCAGTGGCACTGGTGAGGTCACGGATGAGACAGTCCCAGGCTTCTGCTTTATATAGGGAACCCTGGTAATGGCCCTGCAGCAGTCTTTGGTCATGGTCTTTAACAAGGAGTCCTGCCATGACTTTGGACTTCTGGATGCTCCAGCACTGCACCCAAAAGTGCACACCCTCTCCCATACCAGTCATAGTGACTACAGGAGGAAGCTGAAACCAGTTATGAGATGTATTCCCACCTGTTGGGTTTAAATAGGGCTGATTTCCTGCACTTTGCTGTGATTGGATGGTTTTGAAAATTCTAAACTATGGGCAAACCTGCTTAACTAAGGTTGGCATTGCTTAAAGGGGTATACCAATGGGCAAACTGATTTAGCTAAACATTGCTTATACATAGTAAGGAGGGCTGTGCATAGCTTAGCATTGCTTACATTTTAATTTGCATACTATTTGCTGTTTGGCATTGATTTATTATTCATTACATGTTATATATGTGTTTGGTACCCATGATTCGTGTGTACGTACACTGTATGGGGTCCTTATGTTTATTAGGGGATTTCAACACTTTATCACAATGACACCTCACATCTGGACTTAATGCAGTACTCCATTTCACATATTTATGTTATGTAGTAGGTTATACAACATAAAACTGTATATACATTCCTTTCACATATTAAGTTTAATATTCCTATAGTGTGGATCTGTTTGGTGATACCTCAGATGTATTGACTGCTGTGATGGCTTAGTGGTTGACTACTGTAACTAAAATGTATAGGGTCCATAGTTCAAGACCTGCAAGGGCTGTTTATTTTGTTTATGGCCTGAACAGCGGCTGTTGCATACAGAGTGATTAAGGCACTTTTAAACAATAATAAGCAGGTTTGCATGGGTTTGAACAAAGGTAAGCAATGCTAACTTCCTGTTAAATATGCTTACAGAGAGTTAGCTTCAATATTGCTTAACCTGTGTGCGCCTTGCTTACCCCCGCACAAAAGGGTTTAAACCCACTTACTACTGCTTAAATATGCTTACTCCCATTTACTACTGCTTAATAGTGTTTACTCCCGCTTACCCCCACACTAATTTAGACAGAAATGTGAAATGGTTCTTGGGAAGGTGGTGGATTTGGACACTCTATGGATTTATCATTCATTACACATTATACCTTCGATTTGTATCCTTGATTCATGTGTACATATACTGTATGGGGCACTTGTGTTTATCTGTGGATTTTGCAACATTATGACAATGTCACCTCACATCTGCATTTAATGCAGTACTCCAGTTCACAAATATATGTTATCTAGTAAGTTATGCAACAAATGGGAGATAGGAAATTCACCTTGGGGATCACGTCAGTCACCCTGCTAGACAGGGTTCCAGGGAAGTTAATATTTTGGAAAGAAATATCCAGGGAATTGTTATGGCTAGGCTTGTATAGGCCCTAGGGCCGATAGCCTAGTACCAACCTATGAACCCATAAAAAATATTGTTCATAAAGTGATTTTACATGGAAAATGGAATGTACTGGAATGAAACTCAAACCGGGAATGACTGCTCATAAGGCAAATGCTCTGCCTACTACACTATTGCAGTACTGCTTCACTTGCATATATCTTGATATTTATCCTCTTGTGCCATTTAAGCTGCAATATACATAGCTAAGCAATGGGCAAACCCACACACCTACAGTTAAATTTTACTTGTTTGATAAAAAAAATTACTTGTTTGTATTATTATATTTTAACTATTGCTCTTATACACTTGGGGGGATGTTGCTGGGGGTATGCAACCACCTATGAGTGGTTTTGCGCATGCTTGTTGCTATACTGCTGTTCTTGATTGCAGGGGCGTGTATATTCTGAGAGCTCTGCTCTCAGACACTCCTCCTGCTCTCATACACGCTCCTTGTCCATTTAGGAGTTCAGGCAGCATGCCTTCATTAATATGCATGGAGTGCTGCTCCTAAACAGTCGCGAAGTTTAGTGAATCCGGGAGTATGCTTTTGTGTTTGTCTGTTTCTCTTCTTTCTGGTAAATCTTTTTGTATCTCTTTGTAATTTAGGCATTTTATAAGTAGATTATATTTTACACTACTGTAGATCTTGTTTAATTTAAACCTTATTAATTCTCTGTATAGAAAAATTGTTTATGTAGCCATCCACATAATCAACAACAGAAATAAAAGAAATAATTACTAAGTACATTAATGATTCCTGCTTGACAAACTTTTCCCTTCTTCCTTCCATTCAAGAGAAATTGCCCCAGACATATAAATCACAGTCACAAAGTGCAGCTCTTTGTCAAGTGCATGTTAATATCACATTCAGTGTTATGCATTAATAGCAAAGTCAATGTCATACGCTAATATCACATTCAATGCCATACATTAATATCACATTCAATATCATATGTTAATATCACATTCAATGTCATATCCATTCAAGGAAATACAAGGAGCTGTCAACAAGTTTGCAGAAGTCATGGATGGAATGCTGTGGTAGATAGCTACTGGTGTGCAGCTGTGAACTCTGTATGAATTGGTGCAGGCATGCATGTGTGTGTGTGTCTGTGTGTGTGTGTGTGTGTGTGTGTGTGTGTGTGTGTGTGTGTGTGTGTGTGTGTGTGTGTGTGTGTGTGTACTTATCAGACAATGCCTGCACATGCATGTTACTATATGCGTATAAAATATGTGGGAATCTGGGTAGCTGGAGTCTGTTTTTAAACTAGAATGTCGAATGGTATTTTGAGCCAAAACAAGATGGCCACAGCTGATATCTCTGGATTGCTTTTCCAATTTCTGCTTTAGTGCAGCAATATCTGAGTGAACCATATTATGAAGTGTTGGAAAGGCAAGGAGAACACAGAAGCAACTTGTCCTTTCACCTTCAAATATCTTGTACTGGCCTAAATTCCCATTTGCCTATCTACCTTTTCAGCAGACACCTGGAAGCCACATTTTCACTAAAAAAAACACCTCTGAAGCTGCACCAGTAACTCACCAAGTGTAGAGCAGCTACCTTGTATGTTAAGGAACACTGCCCTTTAAATTTTGTATTACATAGCCTAGTCTAGTCTCTAACCCTATAAGCACCCTGCTATTAAACCCTTGCACACTGCAGCCTTGTAGCTCACCCAGTAAAGGATCTGTCATTATGGATATGTACATTCCCAATTTCTCTGCAGCGAGCTCTGTGGGTATGAAAATATTGAGACAATATAACAACTGCCTAATGTTCACTGACAGCCATTTAATTCTCAAAGAGACAAATACATTATGTGAGGGATGAATATACGCAATGTTTCTGGTGACAAAACTCTTGCAAGATATGTATATATATATATATATATATATATATATATGTATTTATTTATTTATTTATTTACTTATCCTTTGGTGACTGGCTTAATCCCATCTAGGTGGTAGCCTCTTTTCAGGGGAGACCCAAGGTAGCATTAACAATCTGGTTGTCAGAAATACACACATACTACAAACACAACACATAGCATGCACCCCACACATAGCTCTAATTATGTTGTGGCACTTAAATGTAATCTTCCCAAACCTCAAAGACCTCCCAGACATTTCACTTGCAAAAATTATCCTCATCAGACCTGAAAGCACTCAACAAAAACAACACCTAACACTGCACATCCACACCTAGTGGAGCCTCAACTACCAAGCCCATAAGGCAAGCCAATACACTCCCTAAGACTCTAGTCATAGGGACTCCATTGTATGACATACTGATGCATCAGTCACCAGGCTGAACAAGGATTAAATAACAGCCAGTTGCCTATCAGGGGCCAAGATCCACCAAGTTATACAATCAAGTCATTGCATCATGAGTCAGTCATAGTCCATGTAGACGTAAATTACCTGAGACCTACCTCCCTAGACTTTATGAAGAGAGACATTATGGAGCTCTTGGTCTATGTATCTCAGGATTTTATGTGGCTAGCAATAAGCAGGATTCTACCTTCACCAAGAATGATGTCACTATATGAACAGAAGATGACATTAATAATTGGCTTAGATTTTGGTGTCATTCTAGGAGGGGTACAATATCTGTTAGATAGTTTGCTCCTGTCCCCTCTATGCTTTTGAATATTGGCAAAAACATTATCCGCTCCCATACCGCTTTTTTTAGGTAATGCCAAATTAACAAACCTTTCAACATAGTGAAATCTACACAAGGAAATCTGAAGGTGTTACTGCCCAATGCCAAGAGTCTAAACAAGAAACTCTACTCCCTCCAAGCGCTCATCACCTTGGAGAATGTGGACATCTTTGCAATTACTGAGACATAGATTAAAGTCACAGACAGTACCCTGGCAGTGCAAGGCTTCAGTGCCTTCCACATACTATCCCCCCCCGTATCCTATTTAAGTCATAAGTAAAGTTTAAATCCTTAAATCTAGTAGTTCTGGTGCTGTTCATTTTGTGGATATACAAAAGGTCAATCAGAGAGGGATCTAAGGATTCTGTGTATGCCAGGCATGAATCACCTCCCAGTAGTCTGTAGGAAACAGGATATAGAGATAGAGCTTTGGGGTGATCTGCATAAGACATTATGTTTACACCCTGTATTTTTTTTGGAAGGAACCTCTCAGGGCATTCCAAGTGTTGCACATGCCTGGTCAGATATGAAGTTGTTTCCCTGGGTGGCAGATACTGTTATGCATTTCCTGGCACTGAGTTTTAACTCATGACCTTGGCAAGAGTCATTTGTCTATGTTATATCTTTGTTTAAGATGTTAGTATCTTGGAGGGTTTCTATGATTGTTCCTAGCTTGCAATAATCTGCAAACTTGGTAAACCAGAGACCCTTGACATTGGTCTCAACTTCCAAAAAGTAGATGCTAAAGAGAACTGGACCCAACACAGAGTCCTAGGGACTGTCACTGGTGACAGAGGCTAAAGGTGGAGTTGCATCAACCTAAATTAATAGCAACCATACTGTACATCTAGGTTGGTTAAACATGATAACACACTGGAGTTCCTTCACGTCCAGATTACTATAGACAAAAGGCCCATACCATATGCTAGCAAGCTATAGATCACTTTCTATGTCTCATGAAACCTATAGCTCATACTTATACCTTTTGCAGGCAATCAACATTCAGTCAAATACCGTACTCATGAGGGACTTATCCCTCTATAAACTGGGAATCCTACACAACCCCAAATTTGCAGGCACAGAGATTCCTAGACTTTGTAAACAGAAATGCCCTGGACCAGTGAGTACATATGCCTGCTAGAGGTACAATATGGCACTTACAAACATGGTAAAATGCCAAACCCCTCAGTTTGTGTCCCCTCTGGTTTGTTAGACAACAAAGCAGCCTCCTTCAAAGTAAAAATCAATTCAGTAACTCCAGCTAACCATGTAACAGTTAGAAACTACTCCAAGGCACACTATCTTTGATTATGTGATAACTTGTCAAAATTTCAAACCCCTCTAAACCCAGACAGCCCAGCAGCCTGTGCAGAATTATTCTCAGAATCTCTGTACAGCCATGTCAATGACTGCACAGAGGCTGCTGTGCCTACCAGAAATAAGCCCCAGTCTGACTCAGAAAACAAACCACTCTGGCGGAATCAAAAATTTAACAGGTTTTGCAACAAAAGTTAAAAGTCATTACTAAAATTAGGAAATGTAACAACAAAAAGTCAAAGGCCAGGATTCACGAAGCCTCCGTGTAAGAATTACAAGGCTTACACAGAGGCTGCAGTTAAACAGTGTGACGTCAGCATGTCATGCATATGCATGATGGCATGCTGAATCAAACCTAAGGCTTACACGGTCCGTGGAAGACAGTAGGGGGCGTGTTTGTAGGCCGAGCCCTGCAAATGGACACGCCCCCAGAAGAGTAAAAGTCCCGAAAGTAAACCCCCACGACAGAGTCCATGTAAATATGAATAAACACAACACATGCCCCCACAGACTATGAACATAAAATGTATAAATGAACATGTTATATATTTTTTTTAAATTGTAAAGATGTTTGCCCGTGAGTGCGCTTGTTTGCGCGGGCATGCCCGTAGCTTAGCCACAGTTAACAGTCAGTGGAAAAGCATGTAAGAACTACATATGCAAAGTACACCAAGAAGCAATAGCGTAGCAGTAGAGACGTCGGCTGAAGAGCAGGCAGTCATGGTTCGAGCCCACCCAACATCAATTTTTATTTTTAGTGAAATAAGCACGAAACAAGTCCCTGAGATATATGTACACATATAAAATTATATTTTATGTAAACTGTAATGAAATGGGCCATTTATTTTGAAGAAATGTGAGATAAAATAATAAAAAATGTCAGATGTGCCAATAGCTGAGATACAGTTTAACAAGTTGAGTGCATCTGCCCGTAGGTGAGCAGTGGTTTAACAGGTGTAAAATTAGTGCCCGTAGGTGAGCAGTGGTTTAACAGGTGTAAAATGAGTGCCCGTATGTGAGCAGTGCTTTAACACGCTGAAACTGTCTGCCCGTAGCTGAGCTGAGCATAATATGCGTGCTGATAGCCAAATGATGCGTAAACCAGTGAAACCCATTTGCGCGGAGCTGTGCGCCATGCCAACAAGCTGACGGGCAACGTTGAGCAAACTGTAACAAAACTGCCTTTACACAGACACACCTCCTAGCCTGTGTAGACAGTCATAAAATATAAAAAGCAGTGGCCAGGTTCGAACCTAGGATACCATGCACCATAGTCAAGGCACTGAACCACTAAGCCATGATAGTTGTACTTAGAAATGAAGTAATAGCATATATATAGGAATGAATAGAAAGAGGAGCATAACAAAGCAGGTTTTGTGAAGCTGATACAATTCCAAAATGGCCAATCACAGATAAGTGCGGGAAAAACTGCATATATAAGCCCCATAGGCGGGAATACACAGCATAACCGATTGTAGAACCAACTTACAGCCATAATGTCAGGTGTAGCTGAGGGTAGTTGCTTTAGAGCACAGAGGTGGGGTGTTGAGGAGTCCAAATATATGGTCTGGCTCCTTGTCCACAATCATGAGGCCCAACTCATGCAGGGCCAGGTCCAGTCGGGAGCATATAGGGCTGAGGCGTGGGACCGGTTGGCTCATGATCTCACCAGTGCCACAGGGATACCAAGGACTGGTAAGCAGGTCCGTCACCACCATGCGGACCTGAAGAGATGGAAGCAGGACCAACTGGACCGTTGGATCCAGGAGGCCGGGCAAATGCCCAATGCCCCACTACTGAGTAAGTTACATGTAATTATTTATGTAAGAAAGTAACCTAGCTGATATTATGGAGATGTGTATTCCAATATTACTTTATTTATATTACAGCTCAGGTGTCCGTTCTGCGAACCGTAGAGCCTATGGTGATAGGCTGGCATGGATGCGCCACCAGGCAGGTCAGTAATCCTCTCCCTGTAACTGTAAAAAAATATAAAAGTACGACAGTTAGCAAAAGAGTGCAGTGTAGTCACTAAGTAATAAAATGTGCTAGTAACAGTGTAAGAGTGTTTGCAAGTATTGCTTGATTACAAAAGTGTCATGCAGTCTGTAATCCAAACAGAAAAATGAAACAAGTCTGAAATAAAGTCTGAAATAAAGATGTCCCACCTGTAATATAATAGTACATAACCTGCAGCAGGCTGAAAAGTACAGCTGCAGAAGCTGAGTAAAACACATGTGTGAAATATATCCCTGTTGAAATACAGAAACATGACAGAAGTGAGACTGTTGGAAAGGATTGTTATAACTACAGGTAAAACATGTCAATAAAGCCTAGAATGAAGTACCATCCTGAATTGTAAAAATAAAACAAGTGAGAGAGTGTGAGAGAGAGTTATGAATCCACCAATAAAGTAGTAATAACTCCTGAATAAAGTATACTGCAGTCAGTACAGAATGAAATGAATGCGACAAGCAGAACCAAACTGTAAAATGTGTTGAAAATGTTACCGCAGCTGGAATGTGTATCCCAAAATCTGGATATGATGCTCTCAGTCTGCAATATGCAGATAGTATGGTTGTCTGAAATACCAAACATCCACAGTTGTCTATAGCTATATAAAGCAAATGTAGCAGGATGATGTAGCTGAACAGAGCTGGATATGAATGTGTATGAATAAAAATGAAAATGTATATTGATGTAGCAGTAACATTCCTATCACCAACTTGAAGTAGTTATCACATAGGAAACTGTAGGTGGAACTGTAGTGTGTATATATCTGCAGCTATTAGAAATGTACAGCATATGTATTGGTATTTGAAGTTGTTAATTAAATTTTCTTCACCCTACCCTATAACCACATATAATCCATTCCACGCGAAATTGGTATGTGCAATCACAATTAACACCCCTGTACATTTGTCCTGTTGGTTCATACATATTTGCATGTACGTTGCTGCATCTGCCCTGTTCATACATCCAAACCTGATGGCCTGTTGCCATCAATCAACCCTGCATGTTGTTGGACTGTGTATTGCTGTTCAAAATATGCATGTATTATGCTTGCTGTTCAATGGTTTGAATATCTGGGTGTTTGGTTAATGGGAATACTAATGCATGCTGTTACAACTAATTGTGAATGGTATTGTACGTTACTAACCCAAACTGTCATGAAATAATGCAAAACATAGGATGACAGGGAAGACGGGTTCTAGCGGACCCACCTCTCCCTCCTCAGCTGGCGAGCGCACCTGGCAGTAGTGCCCAGGCTGGACCCTCCTCCGGTGGCCCTGTGCCACCTGCGGGTGGAAGCGCTGCAGGGGATGGGGCTCGTCCCCCCTCTGCAAGTGTGGCTGGAGGAGAACATCCACTCACCCTATGTAGTGTCCGGACAATGGTGCATAGGGAGATCTGGGAAGCTGTTCTTGGGCCCCTACGCCAGCTTGAGGCACAGGTGGCACAACTAACAGGCGTGCCTGCTGCCCGGCCTACATAGCCCCCAGCACAGCCCCATCCTGGGCCGTGAAGGCACAGTGGCAACTGCCCATGGGTGGGGATATCAGTTCCACTGTTGCCATCTGTGGGCTCATGGGCTCTATATATCCAAACATCCTTTCATGTCAATTGTGTAGCCCCCCCACATGTGTCATGCACCCCCCCTGTATGTGTCTTGTTTGCCTTGTCTGTTAACCTACCCAACCTACCTCCCCATCTATACCGACTTCCCATACCTGACATACCACTCTCACCTGAAAAAAAAAAAAAAGGGCACTCTGTACCCACAAAAAAGTTACGCCCCATACATAGCTGCCCATTTTGCACACATGTCTGCTGGACATGGAAACTGTCAATTACAATTGGCTGCACAGCAAGTATTATTGTTGTCCTTACACCTCTCTCAGGGGTGGAAGGTTTCAAATGTCACACCAAATTACAAACATATGCACAGCTGTTGCTGATGAAGAAATGGGCAGCTATGGGCCTTACCTACATCCCTCCTGCAAAACCCGAGCTTGTTTCCCTACTGTCTTACCCTCTTTGTAACCCCTTTTTTACCACTTTCCTGTCTCCCCATTTTCATTTCTTTCAAAGAAAATAGTGCGGGTGTGCGCAAGAGTAAGCACTTTTAAGCGGTTTTAAGCAGGTGTGCGTGGAGCTGAATGCCAGTGCGCATACGTGAGCTCCACTCAAACCAGCGCTAACCCAGTTACAACTGCTTAAAAGTGTCTTAGTCACTCTGAATGACAAGTCCTGTAGTCTGCTCAAAAGCAAAATAAAATCCCACTGTCAGTCCCAAACCCAGGACCTTGGAAACAGTAGTCTGCATGACTTACCACTAAGCCATGACTGTTATATAAGAACATTGTGCTACAATAAATATATCATGTAATAGTAGGAATGAATGTAAAGGGAAAATAGGATGTGTAGTACACAAAGCATGTCATGTATATTTACTGTCAAATGTAGGGGATGTCTAGAATAGTAGTGTGTGAACAGAAACAGCCATGCTAGTTGATAGCTAGTAGGTAATAATGTCACTGTAGCACCTTGCAAGCCACACACATACTCACAGCAGGATAATCACTGCCCATACCCCACAAGCTCTTACAGGAACACATCCGGACTAAATAATAAAAATTGTGGAGCAAAGGGCCAAATACAGGGACACATTTCAAATAATGCTACAACAAACTTAGACAGTTGAGAGAGTAACAGGTTCTGCATTTTGTTGGATGTTTGGAAGGGTATGAAGTATGAAATTGAAATGTTTGTCACTATAGTCTGACTTGAGCCCAGAGTGATTTGCCAGAAAAAGCTGTTTATGAGATATTGACCAAAATATGAGGCAAAAATGTGGACAACCTGCAAATATCTGTACACTTGAGAGGTCTGACACTGCCATATTTGAATAGTTAAGAGCCTAGACATAGCAACAGTGACTGAGTTACAGGGATGCCCCACAGACTCCCTGTGGAATGTACTAACAGTAGGCAGAAAGGTGTTAAAACACATGCAATGATAACTATGAAGTACTGAAAGTATGCACCACTTGCACTGCATAAATAGTGTAGTAATACATATGCTCATGCTATCCCACAGTCACAACTGCAGAATACCAGACAATTTAATGGGTGTACCCCACTGATATGTACCATTCCATGAGGCAGATAAAAGATGCACCTGAGAGTCTCTGGGGCCTGCTCAGCAGCATACTCAAATACCCTAATAGATGTCAAGGCCCACACCATGGCCAGACCACACTGCATGCAGTAACACCCTAGCAGATATAGCAAGCATTCCAAGGTGTGAATGTACATGGAAATTAGGAAAGCCACAGCAACACACTACAGTCAAGACACCTAGCAGGCATACAAGTAGTGAATGTAAAGGGCAAATATTGAAGCCATAGCAACAAAGTGCAAGAGCCACTGCTATATACCAGTTACACCACATGTCCCACAGGAAAGCACACACAATCACATTAACAGTAGTAGTAGTCTTAGGTGTCAGTGTACATACACACTTAGTACAGGAAACTGGAGAAATGAATGGAGAAATGTTAATCTACAACACAGCCAGAAATATGAGAGAGATACTAACATTTACACTCACAGAACAGTGTCCACAGCATACCAGCATAGTCCCTGCCCTTAAACTCTGAAAGGACTATGCCTATCTCACATACCTTTTTATAGCACTGTCCTGGAATCACAGTGAGAACTGCAATCAGTACACAACTGGCTGCATGCAATTAGCAAATGCTGGCTAACAATTGGTTCAGAGGCCATCACATGAACATATGCAGATACCTACAAAAGCATGCTGTACTCCCAGTCCACACATGCAATACTTTCATTGCACCCTGTGGAGGTAGGGAGAGACAGAGAGAGAGAGAGAGAGAGAGAGAGAGAGAGAGAAAACATACACAAACAAAACCAGTCATCAAAACCCACTCGAAAGCTGACAACTGACAACTGGAGCAGCAGGACACCAAACCAAATGGCAACGCAACCAGCTGTGACAAACATAGGTAATGTAAAGTAATACTTTAAAAGTCTACATACTGTGAACCCTCCATATGTGTCATTGGTCTGCATCCATATGTATATGAAGATGTGCATAGGGCAGGGGACATACAGCAACTATCAGTGAAGGCTGTACATACATATGTATGTGAGGGCATCTATGTGCACATATCAATGTAGGTTGAATGTAGGTTGCAGTGCAATGTACAAAGTAGGTTTCACAGTTATGTATGTTTAGCAGTATGTTAGTGTGTGTATACAGTTTTGTAAACAAACATGTTGATATACCTATCTATCATATGGATACGTATGTATGTCAATATATCTATGTATGTATATATATATATATATATATATATATATATATATATATATATATATATATAATATGCATATATGTATACATACATAGAGAGGGATGTAGGAATACATAGACAGATGTAGATAGATAGAATATGTAGAAACATATATATGTAATACACACATACAGATATAGATATATGTAGATACATATACATAGACAGACAGATCTGACTATCTACAGATATGACTGTATATGATGATCTAACACTCCCCCTGTCCCACCCCCTCTGTCACTCTCACCCCCTCTCTGTCACACACACACCCCTCTTTCCATATCTATAGCAATATATGTACATCGATATATATATGTGTATATGTATACAGACATATATATATATATGTATATATATATATATATATATATATTTATATAGACATATATATATATATATATATATATATATATATATATATATATATATATACACATATTTATATATATATACACATATATATATATATATATATATATATATATATATATATATAGAGAGAGAGAGAGAGATATGTATATATATTCTGAGTGAGGCACATGTGTACAGATGTATTGCAACAGGTGCCTGGTGACAAAGGCATGGAGTGAACACCAGTGTCAAAACTGGAGTACCATACCCCATTTCAAATCACCTACACCAGTAACCACCAGATATGTGATTGGCTGCCCACCACTGCATGTGTCAGAGGTGAACAGGGTCATAAATGTGTACAGTAGTCCCCCCAATGATAGTCACAGTGGCACACTATTCCTGGAATACCTGCACATGGTATGTGTCAGCAGACATGGTGTGTCAGCTACGGACATGTAGGTCAGTGTACCCCTCCACACCACACAATGGCTGTCACGGTATGTACCTCACATGACAGCTACAGATATGGAGAAGGACACAGTGACATGTACAACACTGTGACAATGCACTCAAACACATTACCAATGCACAGTGACTGACAACACCACAGAGTACACACATACTACCCACATAGAGGTTACCACTCCTGGATTTACATACTTAAGTCACACCCATGACAGATGTCCAACAACCATAGTAACACCGCACACCATCCACAACCTAAATGACTGCTGTGTGTCGTCCATGACACAGCAGTAGAGAGCACATGGCGGAGGTACAGGTTCCTACCCACAGATAAGACATACCCTGCAATAAACCACACAGCTTTAAGAAGCAAGACTCCCCATGAGTACATGTCACACATACCCCTGCTGAATGTTAGTCAGATAGGTAATATGCCATATGAGTCACCCTGTGTAACTGTTTGACAGGAGCAGGTACCATCACATCACATGTGTCACAATGGTCAGGGTAGCAGAACAGTATGCTGCTACATAGCACTTCTATATGTGTGTTTAGCTCCTCTTGGAGTTCATGTAGCATGCAACCGTGGATACCATCAGGTCCTATTGATGCTGTGTTTTCTGCTTTTCTGACGGCGGCTCTCACCTGGACATCTGTGATGACAGGGAGGTTACAGTCAGCTGGGATAAGTATCTCTTAGTTTGGGGGAGAGGGAGGGGAGAAACTTGCACTGAACCTGTCTGCCACAATGTTGCCAATATCTGTGGGTTCAGTGAATTATTTGTTGTTGTGTACTAACTATGAGCATATTGGAGGGTTTCTGACCAGGTTGCTAACATAACTGAAGAAGGCCTTGTGGTTATCTGTAGTGTCCCCGTTGATATCCCTCTCAAAGTTGCCCATGGATGTTTGTATGAGAGAAAATAGCTCCTTACTAATGCTGATCAGACATATCTTCCCTTTATGGAATTATGTTCTGTCTTGCAGTAGCTTCCATCTTTTGTTATACAATCTGTCTATGGCTGGGGTCCACCAGACAGGATGCTTTCCCTTTGTGGAGACTGTCTTGATCTTATATGGGATTGCATGATCCATGCATTCTCAGAGATGTCCATAGAAATCATTTGTGAAGGGGTCAGCATTGTGGGTTATGTCTTCCACTGGCCCAGTGGGCTTAAAGGATACCATGTCAGTGTTACGAAGTGTAAAGTTTGCATTTCAAATGTTATTCACTGTAGTCGTTTGTGCTGGTGGTGGAGGTGGGATATGTATATCAAGGGTAATTAGTTTGTGGTCAGCACACAGTAGTTGATGATGTACCCCATACAGTACCTCGATACAAACCCCCAGAGTGAGGAGGTGCTTTGGACCTGAATCAGTGTTCTGACTGCTGGGGTTTGGTAGTATGTTGTATGGTGTGTGCCAGGTATTGTTGCACAGTTGTTGGCTGAGCACTGATTCCTGGCCATTTACATGTGTATCCACCAATAGACAGACAGAAGCTATATATGTGAAATATGTTGTATCACAACAGCCGAGTAGCATGTGTAGTATGTGTACCAAATTCTGCTGACATATTTTGCTGATATCATGTTATTTCCTTTTGCAGGACCATGACTCAACAGCGCAATCCAGCGTACTCTGCAGCTGAGGATGAGGAAATGCACCAGAGCCTGGTGCGGGATTATGCAATACTCTTTTCCCGCACCAGCCAGAATCAGCAGGAGAGGGCTGCACTGTGGCAAGACCTGGTCCATCGGGGAAATGACATAGGCACGCATAATAGGACATATGAGCATGTACGACATCACTGTAGTGATTTAATCAGAAATGTCCATCAGCATGCATCAGATATCCACAGGCAACAGGTTGCCACAGGTGGTGGGGTGGCTACACATCCCCCACTCACCAGACTGGAGGGACAACTCATAAGTGTTGTGGCTCCAGCCTGCCAACAACAACAACAGCAGCAGACCTGCATTATGATGGAGGCTGGAGCCACACAGCAGCAAGACTATGAGCATGCAGGTAATATGCCATATGTATAGTTGACTGTTGTGTACACTGGTAGTTAATGCATGTGTGAGGTGTGTCCTTGGTTTGTAGCTGTCATCATAGTATTTAATGTGCAAGTGTGATATTCTCAATATCAGCAGCTGACCTGTGAAAGGCAACTGTTATACTACTGACCTGTATCATACTCAGTAACAATGACACAGTTGTGCCCACTGACATTAATTTCCTCACTTCTGCAGGTCCCTCCGGTGTAACAGCAATGGAGCCTATCCATGCTGGTGAGTGTGTATTAACAATACCTTTAATAGTCTTGATAGTAATAGTAATATTAGGCTCACTTAGTAGTGCTCTGTGTATGCATGCAGGTGTGTCTGTGTCTGTGTGTTGATATCTCGCATACTGAGTAGTGTGCAAATGTGCAACTGTGTGCAAGTGTGCAACTGTGTGCAACTGTGTGCAAGTGTGCATGTGTGCAACTGTGTGCATGTGTGCATGTGTGCATGTGTGCACCTGTGCACGTGTGCATGTGTGCATGTGTGCATGTGTGCACTCGTGCATGTGTGCATGTGTGCATGTGTGCATCACTGGTAGCATTGTATAGACATTGTAAACTGTGTTTCCTGTTTCCTGCCCACAGGTTCTGGTGCTGCTCTGGTGTCATGCAGCAGGGAACCTGAATCAGGTGCCACGGGTACTGATAATGATGACATCTGTGTAATGGCACAGGAAGGTATGCCAGGGTCCGTCATTGGTCAGCCAATTGACAGTACACAGCTGTCAACCCCATCAATGTGCACAGTCATTCTGCCAATACACCCTTTGTCACCAATGTCCCTAGGTGATGGACAGGATACAGTGGGCATTGACCAGGGTAATGTGGTATCTGTGGCACGTGCTTCCCCACACAGCAGCCATGGACATGGCCCTGAGATGGTACCACACAGACAGATGTCCAGGGGTACTCGTGGGAGCATCCGTGGGCGTACTACCCCTGTCAGACATGCCCACAGAGGTCTTACAACCTCAGCTATGTTTCGGGCTGTCATGCAGGCACAGTCACGTATGGAACAGTACAACAGACAGGGTCTGAGGGAGCTGACAGCATGTCGAACAGCCATGACTGACAGTATGCGTGACATTGCGGCTGCCATCCGTAATTTCACCGATGTCATAGACAGACATTGTGGGGACATATTAGATCAGTTCCACAACTACATGTCCATGAGCCAGGGCAATGGTGGACGGTTGAGGCATCGACGTGGGTGTATGCCAGCAACAGCAGCAGCTGGCAGTCATCGCGGACGACAACAGGGCCACGGCCACCCCCATAGTGCCAGCAGCAGCCCCAGCAATGCTGGGTCTGTGCTGTCATCAGACCGCCCCAGGAGACCACGTGCACGTGGCTCTGGAAAGGCCCGACAGGGATCTGTGTCCAGTCAACAAACACCTGCTTCTGATGACAGTACCCAGTCTGGATTGGTACCGGATACGGTCCATAGCACCACTGCAAGGCACAGGTACTGTGTCCATGGCCAGAGACACTGATCTGTATGACCTGGCATGTACAGTCTGTGGCTGTCCACAAACACCAGTATATGACAGCCATGAGGTGGAACTGTGTGCATCCATACACACATGCGAATTGACAACACCTAGGGCTACCGCATACACACACACACTGCATCAACATTGCCCCACCTTGTACTGCTGTCTCTCACCAACACACATACACATTCATGTCAATTGGTGGTATCGGTGGCTGACTCAGGCGTACCAAGTTCACACCCTGTGCATATGATGAAACTGTGCCACCTCCTGCAATATGTAACATCAGTGCAGGTACAGGTTAACATGTTGCTGATGCACAGGGTGACTACATAGATGTGTAGTAATAGTATCATGTTGTTAACAGTACTGTGTGCTGATATAATTGTGGGTATATCCCAGCATGCCTGATGCAGTAAGGGTATGATTGTCTTGTACTGTTGTCTACACCCATGGTAAGTACCATAGTGTATCCTCTGCACATGTTGGCATACTGGTGGTAAGGATGTCAACAGAAGGCTACATACATAGGTAGCACAGGGGATTAGGTAATGAAAGTATTGATACGCAATGATGGACATGTAAACTGCAAGTGGCATGTTGCCCACACTGGACTCTGAAATGCGGATGTTTGAGGATGTTAATATGTGTGCAGTACTACACGACTGGTACAGGACACACAGGAGCACCCTAGCACTGCAAGCTCACATCTCATACCATGCTAGACAGCCCAAACACACAAAACTAACTTTCACAGGAGGGAGAGTCCCCATAAATGTCAGGGATACTGTGGTGGCAGGACAGGTAGCATACATCCTACTAAGTATGGAACCACTGAGTGAAGGCTGTGTCTGTTATTTGACATGTGTATTACTGCAGGTATGAACACCTAGGTTTCCATCCAGTTATTGTACATCCTGATGGTACATGGTCTGTACACCTGTGTGCGCTGAGACTGGACCCTAGCCATCTGACCTGTGTATTTCCATGTACATGTATAGTGCCTGCATATTTGCACTGTTACCTACTGGAAGTGGTACAGCTTGTTTGTTGTATAATGGTCTACATGCAGCCCTGCTTACTGTAGCTTTGTTTGCATGCATATTTGCTTGCAGTTACCCTGGAACACAGATCCCACCTGCAATGCAGAGTTGCAGAGCTTCTGTGGACTCCTAGTGACATCTGCATAGCTTACTATATGTATGTCCATGTCTCACTTGACAGAACATCATTGTTAGCCCTGTTCACATGTACGTTACCTGTGACACATTGCATATGACTTACCTAACATTTGTCCACGTGAGCAGTCATATATGCCAGTGCTGACTGATCACAGGCACTACACCCTCACATACTCACCTTCTGTACCTTGTTGCCCATTGGCTCTATCTGCTGTTAATCACCATGGCAATCACAATACTATGGTAGCATGTGCAAAGGTCACTTGTCAGTCACCTCTATGGTACAGTTGTGGAATATGTGGGTCATGTGGCAATGTCACAGCTGCCACATGTACACAGTCAACCCTCTCCCCTACACATGGATGTACAACACATGTATGAGATACAACCACATAGCCAAACTGGGGACTAAGCACTCTGAACCCAGTACTGGCATAACCTGTCAGGTGGCATGAAATACAGTGACTACAATACCAGTCTGATGTAGACCTACACTGATAGCAATCCAAACACATGAACACACTGGGCCATTCGTGGAGCTCAGAATAGCATCCTGCCTGAGCAGCAGACACCTCTGCAGCTGACACACAGGCATACGTTAAGCCGGAACACAGCACGTGCAACACATGGCACACAAATCCTGTGTGCCAAACAGTTACAGCCTGTACAGCTAGACAACACACCTGCTGCAGTTGTGTTAGGTACCTTTATTGTCCGGTACAGTGAGGTCCCGCTCACCAGGCTGGACAAGGTGAAGGTCACAGTGATATGCCTGTGGGGCACTATGGTCCACCACATAACACAAGCGTACAGGTCAGTCAGAGGCATGGACACATATGACTCAGTCATTGTCCATGCCACTATGGCTGACCTGTGATGTACCTCCCTGGACTACATGATAGGGAACATAGAAGGGCTCTCTGAGCATGTGGCACAGGCTGGTATGACCCTGACCTTGGTTGGCAACATACCCTCACCAGGAATGCTGATGTATTACTGAATGCTGATGAATTACTGTAGCTACAACACCCTAGCTGAAAGGTTCCTAGCATGTAGTCACTGCATTGCTATGGAACAACTTGTTACCGCTCCCACAATAGGTGAACGCATGCAGCACCTGTTCATCAACAACATGTAGACTATATGCCCAAGACCAGATGTGTTTCCCTCGCTGCTAGGATGATACCATATACAACTCACACTGTACATATACATACCACATGCAGCACCCGCACAGAAGACCACAGTCATAATGTTATCCAGTGCAAATACCATGTATTCACATGTGACAGGCATCAGACATGGGAACTATTGAAGGTCACAGGTACATATGTGTATTTGGCACACACATACATCATCTGAGTCCATTGCCATTACTGGTTTAATTGATGTCATGCATTATTGTGAACAACAACCCACACACATGGGCATTCTGTGTGACAAAAACACACGTGGCATGTGTGGAATTCAAAGCCATAACTAACTGTGCTATTACAGTAGTGAGAGACACAGTAGCAGAGCGTGCTATTTGCATTACTGGGAGATTTGCCCACTTCTGCTGTACTTGTAGGGTGCTGACATCATCTCAGTGTAGAGACTGGAATATGTAGCAGCTGGTGTGTTGTACTGGTTACCAAAAGGGTCAGTTTTCTCACACATGTAATTGCACACACCCTACTTCCACCCCCCACACACTTGCCATTTGCAGGATTGAATCCCCTACCTAACTATGTTATGAAACTCAAGACGGACACATTAGCAGAGCGCCCTATTTGCATTACTGGGAGGTTTCCCTTCTCCTGCTGTACTTATAGGGTGCTGACATCATCAGTGTTTAGAAAGGGGAATGTGCATCCTGTAGTGTGTTCTCCTAGTTGCCAAAAGGGTCATTTCCCTCACACACACTAACCCCCCTCATCCAACTTTGCAGGATTCAAATCCCTACCAAACTATGTTATGACACTCAAGACGGACACATTAGCGGAGGACACTATTTGCATTACTGGGAGGTTTCTCTTCTCCTGCTGTACTTATAGGGTGCTGACATCATTGGTATTTAGAAAGGGGAATGTGCCTCCTGTAGTGTGTTCTCCTAGTTGCCAAGAGGAACATTTCCTTCACACAGAATTGCACACACACTAACCCCCCTCATCCAAACACACATACTTGCCATTTGCAATATTCAAACCTCTACCTAACTGTGTTATGACATTCAAGATGGACGTATTTGCAGAGCACGCTATTCGCATTACTGGGAGGTTTCCCTTCTCCTGCTGTACTTATAGGGTGCTGACATCATCAGTGTTTAGAAAGGGGAATGTGCATCCTGTAGTGTGTTCTCCTAGTTGCCAAAAGGGTCATTTCCCTCACACACACTAACCCCCCCTCATCCAACTTTGCAGGATTCAAACCCCTACCAAACTTTGTTATGACACTCAAGATGGACACATTAGCGGAGGGCACTATTTGCATTACTGGGAGGTTTCTCTTCTCCTGCTGTACTTATAGGGTGCTGACATCATTGGTATTTAGAAAGGGGAATGTGCATCCTGTAGTGTGTTCTCCTAGTTGCCAAGAGGAACATTTCCTTCACACAGAATTGCACACACACTAACCTCCCTCACCCAAACACACATACTTGCCATTTGCAGTATTCAAACCTCTACCTAATTATGTTATGACATTCAAGACAGATGTATTTGCAGAGCACGCTATTCGCATTACTGGGAGGTTTCTCTTCTCCTACTGTACTTATAGGGTGCTGACATCATCAGTGTTTAGAAAGGGGAATGTGCATCCTGTAGTGTGTTCTCCTAGTTGCCAAAAGGGTCATTTCCCCCCCACACACTAACCCCCCTCATCCAACTTTGCAGGATTCAAACCCCTACCAAACTAGGTTATGACACTCAAGATGGACATATTAGCGGAGGGCACTATTTGCATTACTGGGAGGTTTCTCTTCTCCTGCTGTACTTATAGGGTGCTGACATCATTGGTATTTAGAAAGGGGAATGTGCATCCTGTAGTGTGTTCTCCTAGTTGCCAAGAGGAACATTTCCTTCACACAGAATTGCACACACACTAACCCCCCTCATCCAAACACACATACTTGCCATTTGCAATATTCAAACCTCTACCTAACTATGTTATGACATTCAAGACGGATGTATTTGCAGAGCACGCTATTCACATTACTGGGAGGTTTCCATTCTCCTGCTGTACTTATAGGGTGCTGACATCATCAGTGTTTAGAAAGGGGAATGTGCATCCTGTAGTGTGTTCTCCTAGTTGCCAAAAGGGACATTTCTTTCATATAGAATTGCACACACACAGGACATTTCTTTCATACAGAATTGCACACATACTAACCCCCCCCCCCTCACACACTGAGCATTTGCAGGATTCAAACCCCTACATATTTATGTTAAAACACTCAAGATGGACGCATTAGCAGAGCGCGCTATTCACATTACTGGAGGTTTTCTTTCTCTAGATTTACTTATAGGGTGCTGACATCATCAGTGTTTAGAAAGGGGAATGTGCATCCTGTAGTGTGTTTTTCCAGTTGCCAAAAGGGACATTTCCCTCACACAGAATTGCACACACTCCAACCCCGCTCACCCACACACACACACACTGAGCATTTGCAAGGTTCAAACCCCTACTTAACTATATTATGACACTTGAGGGAGATGCATTAACGGAGGACACTATCCAAATTACTGGGCATTTATTCTGCACCTGCTGTATTTATAGGGTGCTGACATCATTATTTCTACAGAGGTATGTACATCTAGTACTACCTGTCAGGTGGGGGATAGCATATATATGCATTTGCAGCCACCTACTTCAGGGTCAGATATGCACATCAGCACTGGCAGGTTACGTTCTATAACATGCTTCATGACCACAGGACCTGTAACACACAACACAACCAGTTTGGACCACCCCTCCCACATCCAGGACACACACTTTGCTTCCCTGGGAACAGTGCCAAGATATGCAGGTGCTCCCATACACCATTCCAGTTGTTAACGTCAGGTGCAGGTATAGTGTGTGTGGAAACTACTCAGGCCTCTACAACATTACCCTACAGCCACTACAGTTTGTGAGCACATGTGCTATGGCAGAAGCACTCACCACAGCCACAAGGGGAATACATATTGCACCTGACCATCTGCAACATAGGTACTCACTGTTCCACACCAGAGGTAGACCACCATTGTTGATATCTGACCATACCCACCTTTCCCTGGACATCCATATCCCATCCCCAGCCCCAGGAAAGGTTGTCACTGCAAACAAAGTGTATTTATCAAAAGCAGACTTTACACTTATGAAGACTGGGGTGGAAGACTTCAAAGGACCCAATGCTGGGAGAGTATACAGGCCACTTTGCATAATCCTTGACAATTGCATTCTATGAGCATGTGGAAGGTTTGCATTGATAATACTATCCCAAATATACCCATGACTCCTCCACAACAGGACACCTGTCAGGTGTACACCAGCCATATATGAGCTGTCCAACAGACAGAGTGAGCTAATACATTGCAGAGCAGTAGCCCACAGAGGGAGGACATCCCTGAACAGTACTGGCACGACACTTCAATCCCTCATAATCATCACGACAAAGTGTTGACAGTGAAATTGTCCAGACAATGCAGATAAGGCTCCCCTCAGTCTGTTATTGATGCCCACTTACTGTTAGAGGTCCTCACCAACCCTCTTCCAGCACACACAAACAACATGGATGTGTCTTAGCAAATTCAACCCCTGGGATCTCCACTGTGTCCCTGCTTGATGGAGGCACAGCACACTAGCCTCACACGGTGCCTTATGTGACCTACTTTACAGTGGCACAGTAGCCTACTGTACTGGGGAGGCAGACACCAAGCACACTCTGGCTAAGCTGTCATTCCCTAGGGCAAACAGCCTAGTGTTGACCTCTACACCCATATGTTTAATTGTCAGATGCACAATATTTGTTGCTGATAGACTGTTTGCAGGTCTTTATTGCCATAGCATTCCCTGTTTCTATGAACAACTTGTGTATCTGTGGAAGATGTTTGAATATGAGAGGGGTCCACTATATCACTTATGTCTCTGTCGTCATTTAACTGTGTGCACTGGGCAGATTGCTGTAATGTTGTTGGTTCCTGGAATAACACGTACAAATACCAGATATGTGTGGCCAACTGCTAAACTGAGATTTGGCCTAAGTGTGTGAGCATGCCCAGTTCAGGCTTTCCATGGCATGTTGTCTGACATATGTCTCATTTATCAAAGTGTGCGAGCATGCCCAGTGTGAGCTTTCCATATGTTGAACTCTACAGCCCACCACATTTGTGGATGAGTGTGAACTTCAACAATATCTCACGTTTATGGTTGTGTGTTGTGTGTCATGTTGTGTACTTACTGTCCACCTGCTTTGTGTCTGAACACAACAGGGATTATACTGTGCCTGCAGGGTTTGCATGGGATACTTTGCATACAGTTGTCAACATCCTTTCATACTGACCTAACACTGTAGTACCGTATAGTGTACTGGTTCAGTACTTTCACTGTGGTGGACAGTATCCTGGGCTTTAGTCCTATCACTGCTTTACATTTTTATAGTGAGCACAACAGACTGGTTAGGGGCCAGTTGTGCACATCTGACCATGTTGCATTATGTTCAGATATGAACTACTTAAACCAGGCTTGTCCAACATTGGTAGTGTATTCCACAACATAGGTGTACATTGGCAAACACTAGCGATGTGCCCTAGGCCATTTCTAATGCTAGTTGGAGAGTGTGTTTGTCCTTTGACACACATTGTAAGTGGAGTTTGCCATGACATATGTCATGGTTAGTATACTGTGCCTCTGACTACCCGTGACATAACAGTGATACCCAGGGTAAACCTACCATCTCCCATCCACTCATCAAACTTCCTCTTGAGGAGAGTTGATGAGTGACTCTCTGGCTAACCTGTACTGGGAGTTTACTCAAGAGAGGGGGTGGCTTCTGTGTTATGGATCATTCAGTACAGCTTGTCCTATGTATGTCAGTGCTGGGGTTCAGGTCTCTCATGTGCATAGCTCACTGCCATTCAGATTGTACAAGGTGCAGCATGTTCATTGATTCCAGCTTGGACATGGCTTTATACATCAGGCACAGCTTGCCTCTTGGTGGGCAGTATGGCAGTGTGTGGAGCTGCAGTTTGTTTAATCAGGCAACACATGGCATCTGTTCAAGCTCTTTGATACTCCTGTTGAGGTACTTTTGGGAACTTTACAGTTGATGGAGGTGTCTGCTGAGGTACATCCTACAGGGGCTATTGTAGTCAATTGTAACACTGATGAAGGATGACTGCAGAGCCACAATGACCTCCCCTTATCTAGATCTTACAACCTTCATGATTAGGTGGGTATATGGTATGTTTCTGTAACCACTACAGCCACATGCTTGTCCAATGCAGGATATCTATCAACTTGTGTCCCCAGGTCTCTCATTACATGTTAAGTACTTAATGGGTTAACACCAATGTGGTAATTGGTGGGCACTTACTGTATATCCACAGGGGTTGACTATACACTTTTCTGCAATTAGCTTGCTAACATGGCTATGGCACCAGTTGTCTGTTTCTATGTGGCCCTTTTGTGGGATGCTTATGTCAGCTGGAGGGTCAGATATGGTGGCCAGTTTGTAGTCCTCTGCAAACTTGTTCAGACACAGTCCTTCCATGTTGGCCTGTACCGTTGGGACATATATACCAAATGAGAGAGGTCCCAGGACCAAGCCTTGTGGGATGCCAGTTATATCTGGTTTGTAGTCTGACATGGCTGCAGCATGTCTGACCATGTCAGTTCTGTCCTTGGTCTGGTTTGCAACCCCTCTACTGACATTGGGGTTTATATTTAAGCTGGTGAGCTTATCTATAATGAACATGTGGGGTATTGTATGGAAGCCTTTGCAAGGTCCAGCTACGCTGTGTGGACCACATTGCCCTCATCAATGACCTTAATGACTGTTTCAAATGAGTCAAACATGTTTAAGGGGCAGGATCTGCACTTAAGAAAGCCACATTGGGTAGGGTCCGGTGTCAGTAGGTCCCCAATATCTTTATGTCTGCGGTACATGCTGACCCTTTCCATAGCTTTGCAGACCAAGCTTGTCAGGATTCTGGGGTGGTAGTTTCCAGTATCCATTCAGGCAACACCTTTGTTAAGAAGGACCACTGCTGTTGTACACTGCTCTTTGGGTACATATCATGTGGTAAGGCTGACATTAAGCAGTAGTGTTATTTGGCATTCCATTCTTCTTGGAGTCCATGTTGGACTCAGCCCAGGACACCATCTCATACCATTGATGCTGTGTGTTTTGCTTTGTAGATGCTGGCTGTTGCATTTTTGGGGGGTGGGGTTTGCACTGCACCTGTCAGGTTGGATGTTGGCAATATGTGTGTGTGTTTGTTATGTTGTTTGTAATATTTGAGTGATTCAGAGCATATCTGTAAATTCCCAACAAGGTTCCTACCATCAGTTAAGAAAGCCTTGTAATTATCCTTAGTGTCCTGTACAATTTGTATCTTCATAGGTTCATAGGTTCATACTAGGCTAGCCACCCTAGGGCATTTATAAGCCTAGCCAGAGTGTGTGTGACTTTCGCCACTCCTTGTTATGTGAATATTTTGGCCATTTATGATTTACTTTACTGTGCCTCTGTCTGGACGTGACACAGTGAAGACCCCCAGTGTACGTCTACAATCATCCATCCACTTGGCAAGATTCCTGTTGAAGAGTGTCAGTGAGGGGCTCTGTCTAACATGCAGTGGGATTCTGTTACAGGGTGTAGGGAGCCTCTGGGTAATGTATCTGTCCCTCCAGCACATCCTATTTCATTATGTGTTGAGCTTGACATCTCTCACTCTCACAGCTCCAATGGATTTGGGTTTTCTGGGGTAGAGCATGTCCATTACTCCTGTGTTGGGCATGGCCTTGTTCAACAGGCATACAACGCCTCTGTGTAGGCAGTATGTGGCTGCATTCAGCTGGGGTGTCTGCAGCCAGGCAGCATATGACATATATTTGAGACCCTTTATCCCCTTGGTGAGGTACCTTTGAGGTCTTTTTAACTGCTGCAGGTGTCGGGTAAGGTACATCCCAAATGAGGCATTGTACTAGATTATGGGTCTGATAAGAGAACAGTATAGGGGCACAATGACCTCTGTTGATGTAGATGTGAATCCTTTCATGATATGGTGTCCAATATAGACAGTCTTCCTAGCCACATTGGCAATGTAAGTGTCACATAGCAGGTTACTGTCCACTTGGTCCCTAGGTCCCTGATTACTCCTTCCATACATAATGGATTACCACCTATGTGGTAATTTGTGAGTACCTTGTTTGGTATTTGGTGAGACATTCATACTGTCCAGTGTATTCAGGACTGCTGGGTGGGGTTTCTGTGTGTGAGAGTGTGGTCTGTAGCATGCTACAGACTGTACAGCAGTTTTGCCTATGGTTAGTTGCACATGGGTGGTCTCCGATGCTTAGTTTATTGTCAGTTACCTGTATGTGTGGGTGTCTGTGCTGAATATGGATACTCCCCCTCCTTTTATGTTTTGGTCCAGGTTTTGGGGCCATAACGCATGATATGAGGTATAACCTGATAGTGCTGGTGTGCTGTCAGGAGCCTTGCTGCAGGTTTCAATCACTGCACGGACATCAATGTTCTCCATACTGGGGAGGGCCTCGGGAGCATGCATACTGAGGTTTACATGTCTGGCACTGGTCAGCATTACCCTTATGTATCTTTCCACTTATGTTTTCTAGGGTGGTGGGTTAGTCTTTTCAGCCTTGCCTACAAAAGGCTCTATGGAGGTTCAAAAGCCTTATCCAATATCCAGACGCCCAGGGGTAACAGGTGCAAGCCATCCCTGGAACAGCAGCGTGGCTTGTCAAGCATGACATCCCAAGCAGACAGACATTGGATCCTCTTGGAATGACACCAGTAATTGTGCCACTTGTTAAAGCTGATCATTCTGTGTTTGTACTGTGGCATCATTCTAGGTGATGGTAGGATGCTGCAAACAGTCAGTTTCATACCAGCCTGGACTACATAATCAGAGAGCTCATCTATGTCTCTTTTCATGTAGTCCGGGGAGGTACATCTCAGGTCATTCACGCCGGCATGGACAATGACTGCATCATATTTCTACTTGCTTTGGGGTAACCTGCATACTTGTGTTATGTGGCGTATTGTAGCAGCCTACAGGCAGCTTACTGTACCCTTTCCCTTGTTCAGTCTGGTGAGCGGGACAGCAGTGTGTCTGACTATGGAGTCACCTATTACAACTGTATCAGGCATGTTGTTTCTCCTTCTAGCCTGTGACTGTTTGGCACACCAGCTTTGTGTACTATGTGTTGCATGTGCTATGTTTGGAGGTAGTGGTTGCTTGGGTGTCTGCTTTGGAGGCCTCTGTTGATGTGGTGTGTCTGTAATTAGGGCCCCCGGGAATGTTTTTCTGTGTTTATGTCTTTGGTTTGCAGTTGTGATAGGTCTGTGAGGGACTGGGTTTGTGGTGTGTGTGGTTACCTTCTCCTCCTGACTAGTTTTGACAGTACTGAGTTGAGGGAGCTCAGCCTCCTGTTTGGATAAATGGTTGCATCTCTCACATATATTTGTATTTCTTGGGGGGAGTTGAGGGTTGTCTGTGTACTTGGGGCAGGTGTAACATTGCCTCAAGATTCACAGATTCAACTTGTTGTATCTGGACTTAGTGGATTGTATGTGTGGCATATTTTATTGCCATACTACTGTTCAGTGATTACTTCCCTTTTTATGTTTGCTCTATCATGTAGTAGCTTCCTCATTCTCTTGCATGGTTTGGTAATGGCTGGAGTCCACCATGCCAGATGCCTGCGTGTATGGCATTGTGTCTTGGTTTTATTTGGGATTGCATAATCCAAGCATTCCTGGCAGTATTCTTGGAATGCTTGTATAACAGATTCTGAGGTGTGGCCCATATTTTGCATCTGCACAGGGCCTTTAATGGATTCCACATCAGTTTGGAGGAGTGCAACTTTTGCTTTACACATGTTTTTCACTGTGGTTTTCTGACCAGGGACTGTGGTCAGGATGTGTATATCCAGTGTGATTACTCTAAGGTCTGGTCTTACCAGTGAGGGATACACTTCTCATCTTGTCATCCAGTACCCATGTTTGCTGATTATCACATCCAGTATGCTTACCCCTCTTGTGGGAGTGGTACGTTGTTCCTGGGCATTTTGGTTTATGGATTCTAGGAACTTTTGTCCTACAGTGTTAGAGCTAGTATAATGCTCCCAGTTTATGTTTGGGTATTTTCAGTCACCCAATATAATGTGGTTTGGAGGGCTTGATATATTCATGTATTCCAACATAGGCCAAGTGCAGTTCCTGGTGTTAGGATGGTAGTCTGTAGCAGGCTATAAACTGGGAGGCAGTTTTAGCCACTGTTACTTGACTATGGCTAGTCCATGCTGCTTCTTGTTGTGGTACCACCATGGGGGTGTGGTTATCCTTGACAGTTATTGCTAGTCAACCTCCTTTTGTAGCTTGTTCCATGTTTTGAGGCTGTACAGCAAAGTATGAGGTGTAACCTGTTAGTGTTAGGGTGCTGTTGTGAGCCTTGACCCAGTTTTCTGTTACAGGACAGATATCAACATTCTCCATACTGGGGGAGTTTAGACTGCATGCATCTTGATGTTTAGACTTCTGGCATTCGGTAGCATTACATCTAGGTTCTTATCCCTTGTGATACCTATGGAGGTGGGTTTGTGTTTTGAGCCTTACCTATTCAGGGCACGCTGTGGGTAACAACAGCCTTTGCCAGTATCCATAAGGCCTGGACTGATAGGTGCACACCACCCCTAGCAATTGGAGCATCATGTCATGCTCAGCATGTCATCCCAGGCTGGCACACATTGTATCCCCTTTGACTAACTGCAATACTTCAGCCATTTATTGCAATTGATTATCTCATCGTCATATTGTGGCATCATGCTTGGTGAGGGTAGGCTGTTAGTCAGGGTCATCAAGTGTGCATATACTACATGGTGTTACATTGCTTAACACATGGCATTCATGCCTCAGGTGGTGCTGCAGGGCTGCCTCTGTCGAATGCACATACTACACTCTCTGAACATGTTTGAAAGCAGGTTACGTCATTTTAGGCATCCATGTTATTATATGAGTGAGTCAGAGAGGAGTATCATTCCCAGGGTTCCTACTGAGCCAGTGTATGTGCTATGCGTTGCCTCTTTGCCAAGGCCAGGGCATTCTGGGCACGCCTTCTTCTGCCTACTGGGGCAGGCTCAGGTTGTTCCTCCTCCGAGTCACGCTCTGCCTGTGATGGCCTTGGCAATGGTGGGGGGCTGTTTGACCTGGCCCTATGCTGGTCCTGTTGCAGCTGTTTTTGCAAGATCATATTATGTAGCATAGCACATACCATGACAATTTGGGTACATGTAGTTGGTGAGTACTGCAAGGCTCCACCCGATGTGTCTAGACACCGGAACCGTGACTTGAGCAGCCCAAACACACGCTCTGTTACATTACGTGTTTGTGCGTGTGCCTCATTATGGCATTCCTGTTCAGGTGTGTGTGCATTTCTGATGGGTGTCATCAGCCATGGCTCCAAAGAATAACCTGCATCCCCCACTAGGTGTCCATGTGGGATGTCCCCATTGGCAAATGTCTGGTACAGCTGCGTCAAATGCCAGATATGGGAATCATGGTAGCTCCCAGGGCAGCCAGCACACACATTCATTATTATGCCCTGGGCATCACACATGACCTGGCAGTTGATGGAGGGGTAGCCCTTGCGGTTAATGTAGGCCCTACCTGGCTCACCGGCTGGTGCTTTGATGCGTATGTGCGTGCAGTCTATTGCACCCACTACCTCAGGGTATTCCGCTATTTGCTGGAAGAGATGCATATTGCTGGCCAATACCACATGGGCATTGGGGAAATATACATGATCACCGACATGTACTGACATGGCATCCAGGAACTGGTGCAGTACCCTGGAGGCTGATGCCTGTGATATCCCCATCATATCATCAGTTGGTCTCTGGAAGGTACATGTTGCTAGTATTCTTAGGCCAACACATACCTTGGTTTCCACTGGGATGTGTCCCCTCTGTTGGTTCTGTGTGTGAGGCGTGGCCTGCACAGCTCAACAATTTGCTGCAGGAGGTCTCTGTCCACTCTATAGCACTCCACTATCTCCAGCTCATGTAACCCATGGTAGGTGACCCTGTACACTCTTCTCCGTCTCCTCACTGTGGGTTGTCTGGCACCATTTGCATTGTCACCACCCTCAGCAAGTAGCCTATGTCTCCTTATGACAGCTATGGCAGCCCCTAGCATTTCTGCTCTGAGTTCAGCTTTTTCAGTTTTCACTTCTAATAACTTACTCCTGCCTTGCAGTGTCTCTTGAGAGAAACATCCTGCACTGCTGTTTGCAGAGTTTTAAGTGCTTGGCTGGGCTAGTATTCTGCCTGTGTAATTGCCTGCTTCTAATTGTTTTCACCTGATAGCTCCAGCAGTATTCCCTGCTAGCTTCCTACTATTTCTGTTGCTTCCTGTTTCCTTTTTGTTTCTTCAGGGGGAAGCAATGCGCATACTAGCAGAAACACGCTCACAGTGGCTTACATGCACGCACACATGCTTACATCGTTCAGAATCTACTTATTCGGGTTACAACGCGCACACACCAGCGCAAACAGTCTTACAAGTCTGCCAACAGGCTCCCACATGCTCAGTCTGCCTTACACGTGCACACACTGCCCTACTTGCGCCTCATGGCACGCACACGTGCGCATGCACACACAGCAAGAAACTTTGGTGTAAGAAACAGTGTACACCTTCCATTTCTTGACTTTCCCATGCTTATCTTGTGACACTCCTCTTTTAATGATATGTGTCAGACATCTGTCATGTAACACTGACCTCCAATGAACTGCATTTCTTTCTGCCATTCCCCCCGTGATGTCACCTATCTTCTACTCTATTCCTCCCCCTTATGTATCACTTACACTACTCAGAATGTGCTCATTTGCTATGTGACAGTGGAATTCAGTATCCTAACACTCATTTACATCAGATTGCCTACTAATGCTCAGTTACATGTCTTAGACTCAGCTTCCCCCCTTAGCAACCACTAAACGGTGGCCATGTTGCTTTTGGTCTGCTGGTCCCTGCATTGTAAATCCATGTATTGCATAAAACCCACATTTGTGGATTTATAACCTTCATTTTTATGTTTTATATAGCGCAGCTCGTTTGCGCTGGGCTGCGCTGCCTTTAAACATCGGCGATCGCCAAAAAAAAAATATTTATTTCTCATATTTGCATCGGGGTACCTTGCCAATGGCCACATATTTGGCCATTGGCATGCTGCCTGACACATATGTACCCTTTATTTGGAGCTGACATGGCTCCATTGTGTTATTTGCAGAAACATACTCAGTTGTCAACTGAGTACATTTCTGCAGCTAAAACGGCTCTTACACAGGCTGCTTTGGGCTTCCTGGATTGCTAATCTACCTCATTTGCATGCCTTTTGGCTGCAAGTGAGGTGATTAGCATATCCACGCCCACTCCGTATAAGAGACGTTTTAGCTGGTCTCTTACACGGAATTTCAGGCTGTTCCTGGATCGCGAGGGCTGCATGGAGTCTTACACTACTCTTAGACTCCGTGCAAGCCTTCGTGAATCCTGCCCAACGACTCTCTCATCATTTGAATTAACAACTAAGAGGTCTAATTAAGCAGAACAAAGCTAATTTTGAGGTAAAGATAGCATTCTAGGTCCATGGTCACCATAAGGTCTTCTTTAGTTATGTCAGGATACCTCAAAGGCAGCACACATCAGTGTGCCAAACTGCTGGTAAATGGAGCCATGTTTACAGACCCAAGAGATATAGCCAATCTTCCTACTGACAAATTCAGCTTCAGATTTACCCTCCTTTTATCCCCATACAACCCCCCAAGAAATACCATCTACCATCTAACAAAATCCTTTTTACAAGCAGTAGGGATCAAATCTTAGAGTTACCCTTTAAGGCCAAGAATGCAGCTTTGATGGGCGCTGATAATATCCCAAGATCCATCCTAAATAGCCTGAAATATGACCTATCAGGGCTACTGTTGTTGCTATTCAACCATAGCTTATATACAGGCTTTGTGCCATGTGACTAGAAAACTGTAACTGTCATTCTTCTGCTCAAGGAAAGACCATCAATGGATCCCAGAAACTACAGACCCATTAGCCTGACTAGTCTCATATACAAAGCCATGGAAAGAATTATCATGGAAATGATTAACAATGACAAGAAAACCTTCAGTCACTGGACTCAACCCAGTTTTGTTTTGTCAAAGGCAGGTCATAACTACTGAATCTGATGGTCACTAAGGCACTGGATGAGAGCAAAATGGTGCATACTGTCTACCTTGACCTAGCTAAGGTATCTGATGCAATATCCCAATTGGTTGTTGTAAATAAACCAACAGAATTAGGCATAGCCTCCTACATCATTAATTGAATAGCCAGCTGGTTCAAAAACAGGACCCAGGAAGTTAGGACTGGAGACCTCCTACACAGGGCTGTGTGCTATGTCTGTACCTCTTGGCATCTATTGTTTGGAAGTCAAGAACAATGTCAAGGGCCTGTGGCTGCCCTTGCTGTTTCATTCTTCCTGGCCATCCCAGTCCTCTCATTCATTGCCAGGTCTGCCTGGTCATCATTCCTTCCCTGGACTTCCCTGGGTGAGCTAGGGCTGGCATGGATCTTAATAGCATCCTTGGAGGGGGTGGCAACAACTGCTTCTGCTGCTGAGGTAGGTTATGTTATGACCTACCCTTGATTTCCTGACCCTCCGCTGTGTCTCTTGAATGTATCAAAGGGCTACCCCTCATCTTTGGACCATGTCTCTCCTCATACAGGATCTTCTACGAATGCCCTCCTTACCTGGACCTCAGAGCCCCTTGCTGCTAATCAAACCTGGGCTGCTTGAGCTGTAGTTAGGTCTTTATCCCTCTACACCACGGAGTGGCTATTGTTTGCAATATAGTTTGACCTCCTATTTTGAAAATGCAAATTGCTATTCTTAGCGTTCCACATTGTGAGGCCTAACTGTAACTGCCCCTTGTTTTACCTCACACTTCTGTTACAAAGCAAGACAAGACTGAATGACAGGTGGTAAAAGGAGCTACATTTATTACAGTAAAGAATAAAAATATAGGTCTCCAACCATGTCCCAAGGCTTATACTCCATGTTCCTAAGCACCCTGGAGAATAGTAGGGTTCAACCTAACATTTTCATAATGGCCAACTTCAACTAACCCTCCATTAACTGGGAAAACTACTCATGTACCAATACACTTGCCCAACGCTTTCTGGAATTCATTAATTCCAATGCTCTGGACCAGCTCGTTCTTACCCCCACTAAAGGTAGCAACATCCTTGACCTGGTCATTACTAACATGAGCAACCATAGCTCTACACCAATAGTTAACTCCTCCCTGGTTAGGTCCAACCACAACTAATCACCTTGGAAATCCACATCACTCCCACCCCTCCGCACCCACAAAAGTAACCACCATGAAAAACTTCTCCAAAGCTAACTTTGGGCTCCTAAAAAAAGATGTGGCTAACTTCACAGCACCCATGCAAATGGAGAAAAGTTGCATGATCTCCAAATCATACACCAATGGACTGTATAAACATGTACACAAATGTATGGATCTCGCAATACCCAATAGAACTAAGATAATCTCCTCAAAAAAAAAAAAAGAAAGCCAATCTGGTGGTCCCCTGGCATAAACAAACTCTACAACAGAAGGAGGAAACTGATGCGGAATGAGGTGAAGTCCCAATACTGGAAAAACTCCCTTATCAGCCTCAACAAAAGGTTGAGACCCCTCATCAAATCCTCTAAAGCTAGCTATGAAAACAGAATTGCAGCAGATAGTAAAGACAACAAGGCCTTCTACAGTTATGTAAAGAATCTGCATGGCAATACCCAGATTTGCTCTGAGCTACTGCAAATGGTACCTCCTATACTGAGCCAACAGATATTGCCAATATAATGGCCGACAGATTCAGTGCCAACTTTACCCCCCCAAAGGACCAATCACAATACCAGTAGATTGCCAGGAACCCAATATTCCTGCTGCACAGGTTAAAACAGCACTGTCCAAGGCAAAGAATACAGTTTCTATGGGACCTGACAATATCCCCGGCTGTGTTCTACATGAACTACAGAGTAAACTGGCACCTCACCTGTGTGCCCTGTTCAATCATAGCCTCACCTCAGGCTTTGTCCCTACTGAATGGTGCACTGTTAGAGTCATCCCTCTCCACAAGGGAGGAGTGACTACTGATCCTGGTAACTATCACCCCATTAGCCTGACAAGTCTGATATGCAAAGCTATGGAACACATCACACATCATCATGGACCTAATAAACAAGGACATAGGGAATATCCAAACTCTGTATCCTACACAGTTTGGTTTTGTGAAGGGTAGATCATGCCTGCTCAACTTGGTCGGCTCCTTTGAGTCAGTCACCAGAGCTGTGAATGAAGGCAAGGTGGTTCATACAGCCAACCTTGGCCTGGCCAAGGCCTTTGATACCATTCCCCACTCAGGAATCATAAAAAAACTCACCAAGTTAGGCATCAACCCCTATATCACTAGGTGGGTTGCAAACTGGCTCACAGAATGAACCCACAGTGTGAAAGTAGCTGACTCCAAGTCAGACTGTCGACTAATCATGAGTGGAGTCCCACAGGGTTTGGTCCTGGTCCTCTCCTGTTTATCTACTTCTCTGAAGTCCAGACACGAAGGGACTCTGGCTGACAAAGTTCGCAGACGATTGCAAGTTGGGAGCTATTATTAACTCCCCACATGATGCTGACATCCTACAGAAAGGTCTCAATGAGACCAATGATTGGTGTCAGAACCATGTCCTAAAGCTCAATGCCAGAAATGTGTTGTCATCCCCCTTGGGAAAAACCCGGTTCCCTTGAATTACCACAATGATGCTAGTCCACTGAACACAGAAAGCGTTATAAGAGATCTAGGAACACAGGTTGACAGCAACCTCTCTTTTGACCACCACATTGCCACTGTGGTCAGAAAGTCCTTCTATGTGGCACATCTCATTACTAAGGATTTTGCATCCATGAAGAAAGAGGTCAGTGTTTCCCTCTACTCTTTCCTCATTAGGCCAAACATTGAGCACAATGCCCCATTTGGCATGTGCCTCACTAAACAC
Source organism: Protopterus annectens (assembly GCF_019279795.1). Taxonomy (NCBI): domain Eukaryota; kingdom Metazoa; phylum Chordata; order Ceratodontiformes; family Protopteridae; genus Protopterus; species Protopterus annectens. The sequence continues at coordinate 994,022,759 of NC_056747.1, forward strand.
CTGCCTTAAACATTTGTCCTATATGGACAGACTCAAAAAACTCCAACTATTCTCTGTCTCATATCGCCTACTTAGAAGCTATCTCTGCTTGACTTACAAAACCACATCTGTCTCGGCTCTGTTAGAAATGCTACATCTAAAGAAATCCCAATCCCTCCACACCACATGCTCCAGAGACCTCAAACATGCTGAAGGGATAGGTTCATAACCCAGAGACTGCCCATGCTATGGAATAGACTTCCCATACATATCAAGCTGGGCCTCTTCTAGAGAATTCTTGATGAGTGGATAGGAAATAGAAAATTCACTTCAGGGATCACACCAGTGGCTCTACTCGACAGAAGCACTATGAACTAAGGTTGTGTGGCACAATATCAGGGTATTCCCATGGGCAAGGCTTGTAAAGGCTCCAGGGCCATTAGCCTAGTACCCACCTATGAACCTATGAATAAATGTTTATTGTATTAACTAATTGCCTTGGGATTGTACCAACACAACTACACAAATGACAGTCTTGTTCATATATACTTTAGGCTTGTGATTCCTCCTCCTCCACTATAGCAACAAGTCACAAGTATGTATTTATGACTTGACAAAGATCATGTGACCTATGAACAGCAAAATATTGACATGCCGAATGTTCTGGTATACTTCTGCAAACCTAATCTTTTTTACTTTCTGCGTCAGCTTCCTTCTATCTTTCAGCATTCATATTTTGTACTCAGTATGATCTATCCATTTGAAGGATCATGCATTAAATACTCTAAAATGGAACTGAATTGTAAAAAAAAACTTATTCAGAGGTCTGTGTGCTCCAAAAAGTGGTTTGGAAAGTTGTGCAAATGCATCACACATTTGCAGTGAGTAGCTGTAAATACATCACACATCTGTAGTGAGTAGCTGTAAGTGCATCATACATCTGTAGTGAGAGGTTCTAAATGTATTGCACAATTGTAGTGTGCAGCTCTAAATGGATCACAGATCTGAAGTGACTAACTGTAAGTGCATCGCACATCTGTAGTGAGTAGCTGTAAGTGCATCGCACATCTGTACTGAGTAGCTGTAAATGTATAGTAGATGTAAATGTATCACACATCTCTAGTGAGTAGCTGCAAGTGCATCACACATCTGTAGTGAGTAGCTGCAAGTACATTGCACATCTGTACTGAGTAACTGTAAATGCATCACACATCTGAAGTAAGTAGCTGTAAATGTACTACACATCTATAGGGAGTAGGTGTAAGTGTATCCCTCATCAGTAGTCAGTAGCTGTAAGTGCATCACACATATGTAGTGAGTAACTGTAAGTGCATGGCACATCTGTACTGAGTTTATATAAATGTAACACACATCAGAAATGTGTAGCTGTAAATGCATCACACATCTGAAGTGAGTAGCTGTAAAAGTAACACACATCTGTAGGGAGTAGGTGTAAATATATCCCACATCAGTAGTGAGTAGCTGCAAGTGCATCACATATTTGTAGTGAGGAGCTGTAAGTGCATTGCACATCTGTAATGAGGAGCTGTAAGTGCATCGCACATCTGTAGTGAGGAGCTGTAAGTGCATCACACATCTGTAGAGAGTAGCTGCAAGTGCATCCCACATCTGTAGAGTGTAGCTGTAAGTCCATCACACACCTCTAGTGAGGAGCTGTCAGTGCATCACACACCTCTAGTGAGGAGCTCTCAGTGCATCCCACATCTGTACTGAGGAGCTGTAAATGCATCGGACATCTCATTAGCTGCAAGTGCATCTCACATCTAGAATAAGTAGCTGTAAGTGCATCACACATCTGTAGTGAGAAGCTTTAAGTGTATCCCACAACAGTAGTGAGTAGTAAGTGCTTTGCACATCTGTACTGAGTAACTGTAAATGCCTCACACATCTGAAGTGAGTAGCTGTACATGTAACACACATCTGTAGGGAGTAGGTGTAAGTGTATTCCACATCAGTAGTGAGTAGCTGTAAGTGCATCACACATCTGTAGTGAGTATATGTAAGTGCATCACAAATCTGTAGTGAGTAGCTGTAAGTGCATCACACATCAGTACTGAGTTGCTGTAAATGTATCACACATCTAAAGTGTATAGGTGCAAGTGCATCACATGTCTGGAATGAGGAGCTGTAAGTGCATCACACATCTGTAGTGAATGGTTTTAAGTGCATCACACATCTGTAGTGAGTAGCTGTAATTGCAACACACACCTCTAGTGAGGAGCTATCAGTGCATCCCACATCTGTAGTGAGGAGCTGTCATTGCATCCCACAACTGTAGTGAGGAGCTGTCAGTGCATTGCCCATCTGTAGTGAGTAAATGAATCACACGTCTGTAGTGAGTAGCTGTAAATGAATCACATATCTCTAGTAGTTAGTTGTAAGTGCATCACGCATCTGTAGTGAGTAGCTGTAAGTGCAGTGCACATCTGTAGTGAGAAGCTTTTAGTGTATCCCACAACAGTAGTGAGTAGTAAGTGCATTGCACATCTGTACTGAGCAGCAGTAAACATCACACATCTGCAGTAAAAAGCCGTAAGTGCATCACACATCTGTACTGAGTAGTTGTAAATAAATCACACATCTGTAGTGAGGAACTGTAAATGCATCACACATATGTAAGTGCATCTCACATCTGTAGCATCTGTCGTAAGTACCTATAAATGTATCACACATCTGTAGTGAGTAGCTGTAAGTGCATCCCACCTCTGTAGTGAACAGCTGGCTGTAGAATGTTTCTTTACAGCAGGTACTAGGGATGTTGCTGATTCCCCACATCACTTCCCTGTTTTGCTCTGTATGACTTTGAAGGGCATTGCTATAATTTTTAATTCCAGGAAGATGAGAGGTACACTGCCTTGTCTCAACCCAACCAGCGTGCACATTGTAAATCAAGCATGCCCCTCTCTATTTCCCATTTATGCACCATTTGGTATATTGGGCAATGAGCATCTTTCATCGCTCATTGTTTCTGTAGCAGTTACGGGTTTTATGAGTGCAGGTTGCTAGCCCAAGGCCCAACCTGCCATGGAGGGTACACCACACACATATGCATGCACACACTCACACCTACAGCCAATTTAGAGTGTCCACTCCACCTACTGCATGTCTTTGGAATTTGGGAGGAAACTCACACAAATGCAGGGAGACATGCAGATTCCACACAGAAGGCACTCCAGCTGAGAATCGAACCAGAGAACCTCTTGCTGTGAGAATGGTAACCTCTACACCAGTAGAAAAGCACTCCAAATGAACCAATGCAGGTTCAAACTAAGAAAAAATCAAGTTCCGAACAACTGTGTAAGATGAATGAAAGGCACCAGCACTGTATCACGAAGAATTTATTCCAACACTTCTCAGACTAAGCGCTTTCACCAGTGACTGGTGAAAGCGCTTAGTCTGAGAAGTGTTGGAATAAATTCTTCGTGATACAGTGCTGGTGCCTTTCATTCATCTTACACAGTTGTTCGGAACTTGAACCTCTACACCAGTGCAATGCCCAAGTTAAGCATATTCAAATGGAAAAAGGTCCAGTTGCCCAGATAAAAATTATACTTTTCTTTCATTTTTTTAAAATAAACTTACAAAACTGAAGACTTCAAAAGAACGAGAGTTTCTTCCATTATTATATGAGATAAAAATTCTACTTTTCTTTCATTTAAAACAAAAACTTGCAAAACTGGAGAATTCAAAAGAATGAGAGAGTCAGGACAGAGAAAAATGAAAGGATAATCAGGTACATTATGCCAAACTAGAGAAATGTATCTCATTATCCTTTTATTTCCTCTCTCCCATATCTCACATATGTTGAAATTCTCCCAGTTTCTTTTTTTTTTTTTAATACCAAACAACATCACTGAACCCAACAGATGCAAGTGGCTCCAACGGTTTGATTATAAAACACAGAAACTGAGTGCTTTTGTTTGACTGTTTCAGACTTCCTTAGAATTAATCAGAAACTACGACAACAAGGTTAAGGTTTTAAATCTTCCACTAAAAAAGTCATGTTCTGATTACCCAATAAATAACTTCATTTCCACCATAGACTCAGCATTACACAAGTAAAAAACTATGTGCAAAGTTAATAAATTAAACAACATTAGACAAAATAATCATGCTTAACAAAAAATACCAATTCAAAGACAATCCTCAGGATTTAGCAAGCTCTGCACAGCATGCAAGAAAAGTGCAGGAGCTGATGGAGGCAATATGGCCTCCGAGAGATCCAGGAACAAGCTCCTGTGACGAGCACGAGCACTCCTACACAATTCCTGCATGAACACAGCTCCTGTATGCAAATTACCCCATTCGCAGGTGAAACCCATGCAGATGAGGTGAATTTGTGATCCAGGAAGCTGGCAGCCAGCCGTGCAGGAATAGTGTAGTCTTCAGAAATGTAATCGGTTAGTAACCGAGTACAAACTACAAAACGGAACCATGACAGCTCCAAATAAAGGGTGTTTATAATATGGAAATCATGCTAATGGTCAAATATATGGCCATTGGCATGGAAAACAGTTGCAAAAATAAAAAAAAAAAAATAAACTTTTATTTTTTTTTTTTAGCCGGTCTCGGCTGTTTAAACGTAGGGCAGTAGCGCACAAATGGGATCGGCCAAAAAAAAAAAAAACTTGAAATAAACATTCTATCCAAAATCACAATTTTGCCATTATACTCAATGGAAGGCAGAAGACAACATGGCCAGTGATTAGTGGTTGCTAAGGGGGGATGCTTCAGTGTCAGACTTGTAACTAGGCATTAGCAGATAATCCTATGCAAATGAGGGGAATGATACAGAATACCACATCCCCCCTCATGGCTAGCCTGCACCCAACTGTGTAGGTGCAGAAAGACCATGGTGCAAGCCTAAGAGCTAGCTGACATCATAGAGGGGTGTGTCAAGCATACTGTAAGCTTATTGGAGCCTTGTGGCTCGGGTTTGCCCTTAGCTTAGCAGAGCTAAGCAAGGGGGTGTGTCTGAAGCTGCCAAGCACACTTTACATTGCCTAAGCTGGTGTGCACGCCACGCACCGTGTTTTAAAGGAAAAAAAAAAGTAAACCAGGAAATAGCAGCTCCGTGCACATCTGAGCACTGTGTTTGCACGGAGCACCCCTGGGCTTAAACAGGAAGGCAATAGGAAGGGAAAACAGCAGTAGGAAGGTAATCAAGGAGAACTAGCATAGCTGGCAGGTGAAATGTATCAGAATCAGTCAATTACACAGGCAGCAGCCCAGCCCAGCACACCACTATAAACTATGCAAACATCTTTCCCTCTGTTTTTTCCCACAAACTCTATACCACCGGTGTACACAAGCAGGGAAATTTTACCAAACAAAAGCAACAAAATGATAGGGGGTGCAGCAGCTGTCATAAATCAACATGTGGAAGAGGCTGAGGGTGGTGAGGATGAGAATGCTGATGACCAACCCACAGTGAGGAGAAGGAGAAATGTGTACAGACCCAGGGTAACATACCAGTGGCTACATGAGCTGGAGATAGTGGAGCACTATAGGGTGGACAGAGACCTCCTATAGCAAATTGTTGAGCTGTGCCAGCTACACCTCACACACAGAACCAACAGAGGTGAACCCATCCCAGTGGATACCAAGGTATGTGTAGGCCTATGAATACTAGCCACAGGTACCTTCCAAATGCCAACTGGGTATATCATGGAGATCTCACAGGCATCAGCATCCAGGGTACTCCACCAGTTTCTGGATGCCATGTCAGCACATGCCGGTAAGCAGGTATATTTCCACAACAGCTGTGAGGCATTGACCAGCAATATGCATCTCTTCCACCAAATAGCAGAATACCCTGAGGTAGTGGGTGCTATAGACTGTACGCACATATGCATCAAAGCACCATGCGGTGAGCAGGGTAGGGTCTACATCAACCGCAAGGGCTTCCCCTCCATCAACTGCCAGGTCATATGTGATGCACAGGGCATTATAATGAAGGTGTGTGCTGGCTGCCCTGTAAGCTATCATTACTCCCACATCTTGCATATGACACAGCTTTACCAGAGATTTGCCAATGGGGACATACCTTATGGCCACCTAGTGGGGGATGCTGGTTACACACTGGAGCCGTGGCTGATTACAGCCATCAGAAATGTGCACACACACCTGAACAAGGACTCCATAATGAGGCACATGCACAGACCAAAATCATAATAGAGCATGTGTTTGGGATGCTCAAGTCATGGTTTTGGTGCCTGGACACATCGGGTGGAGCCTTGCAGTACTCACAAGCTATATGTACCCAAATTGTCATCGTATGTGCCATGCTACACAATATGATCCTGTGGAAACAGCTGTAGCAGGAACAGCACGGGGCAGGGCCACACAACCCCCCCCCCCACCATTGCAAAGACCTGCACAGGCACAGAGTGACTCAGAGGAGGATCAACCTGAGCCTGCCCCAGTAGGCAGAAAAAGCCATGCCCAGTATGCCCAGGCCATGGCAAAGAGACAACGCATAGCACATACACTGACATGGCAGGAACTCAGGGAATGACACCACTCCCTGACTCATACATACAGTAAAATGGATGCCAAACATGACACTATCTGTGCTTAACCATGTATAGGGAGTGCACTATGTGCATCTGACATAGTCAGCCCTCCAGCACCATTCTCAATACTGGCACAGCCACAAGGTAAGTCACTTTCTCTATCAATTGCCGAATGGGGTAGTAGGTTTTGTTACTTGTATCTATGGTATGGATGTAAGCATGCAAGAGAATCGGGTGGCTGAATGGGATGCCTGCAGATAGTCGACACCTATAGTGGCAGTATGAGATCTATAACAAATACTGGTGTCAACATAGTAGCCAGTACTAGACAAGGTGACAAAACTCACTGCAGGAAATGTGGTGGGCCACATGTGTGTCCATAGGACACACACATGCAAGTCAGGGAGGCTCACATACCCAACAACAGTCTCAGCCAGCAGGACAGGCATAGACAAACACAAACAAAGGCTGTGCTAAGGCCTCTGATTGATGGCTATAGAGAACACCCCCCCCAGACCTACACAGACAGACTACAACAGTTCAGACAGTGGAATGTTAGTTCTGAAATGTAGGTCAATCAAGCCTAAGACTTGTAGTACACTGATATGCCTCTAGTCAGCATGACAGGTCAGAATACAGAATGAAATGGAGTACGTGAAAAACCAGTGCAGTAATAGCAAATGTGTACAAATGTTGGGTGTGCCCCCCCAATCCTATGTAGAAATGTAGTAGCATGTATGTGTAGGTATAATAACAGTGGAGGACAGATTACCTGAGCTGGCCAAAGTAGCAGGGTAGATTGTAGCATGTGCACAATATGCAGGGCTGTGTGTGTTAGGTTGGTGTGTGTTATATATTGTGTGAGAGTGGTCAGTATGTAGGCATGGTGAGGTTTGTCCTGGTGGCCATTGGCCAGTACTGCCCATGACAGGGCCAAGTCCTCACAACTGCAATGCCAAAAACAAGGCATCACAGCAAAATACATTCCAGCAGTAAGCCATAGTATATGTTTGAAAGTAATATCTGTCACCATCTGAAAGATGGGGTTGAGAATGTGGGCCTAGACATACAAACAGTACACAGGGGAAGTACCCCAGACAGACAGTGTATAATATGTTACTGTCAAATGGACACACCTTTGGAATTGTATAAACAGGCTAGCAGCACATTAGTTTGGTTTGTAGTAGGGAATACCAATGTCATCTGACCAAACACTGGCACACCACAAAGGTCACAGGTATGAAGTATTGTGAAACAGCTGATGTCCCTGCACAAGACAGCAAAAGTGTAATTGCCCATGCATATCTGTGAGTCAGATGCAAGTAGTGCCCATAGCACACAACCACCCAGCTCACCCCACCATCACCCACCTGTACCACTCTGGTCTTATCCCTGCTGTTGGGAATGAGTGCAATATGACCACCACCTCTGTATGACAATAGCCAAAGCATGCAGCATGCAGAACAGGTGTCCCAAGCAGGTGTGTCCTAGCTGTAAGCAGCACCCTACCAGCATCCACAACACTGGATCAATAATGACAGAAAGTATTTGCATTACCACCTTGCACACCTACCCTGTCACCTCAGGGGGAATATGGTGTCTTGCAGTATGGGACTGTAGGAGTGACACAATGTTAACTGCATGCTACAGCTGGCCTGTATGACTACCAAATGGCCTACAGTCCTCTGCCAAAGGCCTGTGCCTCACCCGTACTGCCAATGTATTTTATGTCATGGACTCCCAAATAACAACATAACACAGTCCACAGAACCCAAATGCAAGGCCATGTGGACAGATCTGAGCAACATGTCCACCATGTTCTACTGCATGAACTGTGGACAAACACCAAATTACTGCTGGGATGAGTTGATAACTATAGGGAACTTATCAGATAATGTTTGCATAATGTTTGGAAAAGGATAAAATAATAGAGGGGGAGGTAGGAGCATGGCTGTCATAGAGTGTGTGAAGTCTGAAACTCAGACGTATGCACATACTATTCCTGCCTGAAAACACAAGAATGGGTGGCTACAAACCTGCTCGCAAACCACAATGTGAAGGGGTAATATCCAGAATTATGACCCCTGCCTCTGGGTAACCTGTGTGAATCTGTACAGCTGTGAGGTATGGCCACAACAAGATACAGCCATACTAATGGATGTACAAGCATAGGATCATCAGCCACCACTGTATCAAGATGCTGAACCATTTACACTGACCTAGCAGCATGTGTCTGCAGCTTCCCCTCCAGAAAGGTATGATTGTGCAAGAATATGTAGAATGCAGACCACAATACTGGACACAGCTGCATTCATCCTGTGTTCCCCAGGACATTACTGCAAGCAAATATGTATACCTGACAGTACTTGATGACATAAAACATCAGAGTGTAAAACAGTACATATGTCTGAATATCTCTGCTAACACCAAGACCATGTAGCAGAAGCAGCACAGACACAATTACCTACAGTAACCCACTATCTTTTGCCCATTTTGACCCCATATTGTCAACCAATCAACAGATATCCCACAGAAACAGGTTGCTAGCTGTCGGTGTAGAACACAAAAGCCTGCACTGGAGTACAACCTACCTGAAATGGATTTACACATCCAATATAAAAGGTCATACTGGGCATGCTCCCACACTTAAATAAATGAAGCCCAAGTCTGGCAACAACAGTGGACTATACATATCTGACAGTCACAGATGTTTGTGCACACACTTCTCAGTACACACCAGTCATGCTTTGCACACACACATTAGATAGGAATACACACATATATCCAAGGACAACACACTATAATAGGCCAGCATTACACATACACAGATGTGTGGCAGAGAGTGACAGACAGTGACAAAGATCCTTCCATCATGAGGCCTGTCCCACCAAGCACACATCCAGTTGGCTAAAACCACATGATGTGCAAATTTCAATCACTGTAGGCATTTGCATCTGGTATCCCCCAGGACTATAGTGTCTGTGGTGCTTGTGCTAACTGTGTAACATGACTGTACAAGTCAGTAGTCATCTAGCAGTTCTATACACATACATGTGGAATATAAACCTATGTGTGCCTGAGTCTTCTGTGTCTGCTTCCAGATGAATGCTTCATGGCCCATGCACACACACTGCACTTCCCATTGCCCTACTATGGCAAGCCTGCTGATGTCTTCACCTTGAAATACACCTTTGGGGAAAGAGTATCCCTATAAGCTTTGTGGTGTGTGCTATAACTGTGTAATGCTCTAGTATGTTGTACTACTTAGGTAGAAGTTCTAATCCCAGCCATGGCAACTGTGTGTTTGTCTGTGTAGGGATCAATTATTTTGAGGCCATTCACACTCACTACAATTTCAAATGCCCTACTTTGGTAGAGCTGCTAATGTCATTCACTTTGAAATACACATTTGGGGAAAGAGTAACCCAGTAATTTCTGTGGCAAATCCTATAACAGTGTAATGCTGTAGTGTGATGTACTAGTTAGGTAGGCGTTCTATTCTCAGACATGGCAACTGTCGAAAGTTGTGTGTTTATCTGTGCAGGGATCAATGCTTTTAAGGCCATTCACAGCCACTACAACTTCTATTGCTCTACTTCGGCAAGCCTGCTGATGTCATTCACAATTAAATACTTGTTTGGGGAGTTAGTATCTAATAATCTCTGTGGTGCATCCTATAACTGCATAATGCTGTAGTGTGATGTAATAGTTAGGTAGGAGTTCTATTCCCAGACATGGCAACTCTAGAGTTTTGTGGGTGTGTGTTTATCTGTGTATGGATTAATGCTTTTGAGGCCATTCACTGTCACCACAACTTCCATTTCCCTACTTTGGCACACCTGCTGATGTCATTCACTTTGAAATACACCTTTGGGGAAGGAGTAGCCCAGTAATCTCTGTGGCACGTCCTATAACTGCGTAATGCTGTAGTGTGATATACTAGATACTATTTCTAGATATGGCAACTGTGAAACTGTGTGTGTGTGTGTGTGTGTGTGTGTGTGTGTGTGTGTGTGCAGGGGTCAGTGTTTTTGTGGCCATTCACAGTCACTAGGCACACCTAAAAATGGAGAACATTGATATCTGTGCTGTAACAGAGACTTGATCCAAGGCTCCAGAGAGCACCCCTGTAATACCAGGTACAGCACTCATCACACCTGTCAGCCACCAAACCAGTACCAAAACAATAAAGGTGGAGGAGTGTCCATATTCACCAAGGATATTCACACCACCAGGCTGCTTGCCCAACAGAATGTGTCTGAACGATCCCGGTGCAACTAACACTAGGTCAGACTGCAATCCAAATTGTATAGCTTGTTACAGAACCCCCACCATGCCCCAAGATTCCCACTATAGCTTTTGAAACATAATGGGAAATACTATGATACAACCAAACAACCTAATACTGGGTGACTTACACTACTCTGCTATTACCTGGGAAAAATACTTGTGTACCAACATGTGTGCCCAATGGTTCTTGGAAGTCATAATTCCCAATGCCCTGGATCAAGTAACCCATAGTCCCACCAGGGGCTTAAATATTCTAGACCTGGTCATTACCAACATGGGAAATCAATGCTTCAAACGTATGGTCACCCCATCAGTGGTCAGGTCTGCCCATGAGCTAATCACCCTTAACATCCACATCCCTCCCCTACACCCCAGTAAGGAAACCTCCATAACACACATCTCCAAAGCCAACGTCATGCTACACATCAGACATGACTAACATCATGATGCACATGCAGATGGGAACGGAAAGGATGACTGATGAATCCTACATGAAGGCACTGTATGAGTACATCCACTCGTGCTTGAATCGTGCCATCCAATATAGAACCAAGACGCTCCCCACCAAGAAAAGGAAGCCAATGCGGTGACCCCCTACCATAAACATACTGTACAACAAAAGGAAGAAATTGTTGCAGAAAAGGGGGAATTTCCAGGATGTAAAATACTCCCTTACCAGCCAAAGTAAGAGGCTTAGATTCCTCATAACATCCACCAAAGCTAGTTATGAACATAATGTAGCCAAAGATGCCAAAGACAACTGCAGGCCATTCCATAGTGATGTCATGAATCTAAATGGCAATGCTCAGACCTGCTCTGAGCTACAACAGGATGGTATTAAAGATGCTGCTCCCAAGGATATTGCATATATCCTGGCAGATCGATTCAGTGCCAACTGCACCCCTATCCCACCCCAAAAGGGCCCATCTCTACACTGAAAGATTGCCAGAGTCTGGTAATAACGGCCACATAGGTAAAAAACACTCTCTCCAGAGCTAAGACAACAGCAGCCATGGGACCAGTCAACATCCCGGGCTGCGTACCACATGAACTACCAAATAAACTGGCACCTCACCTACGTGCCATGTCTAATCATAGCCGCACCTCAGGGTTCATGCCTACTGTGTGGTGCAGAGCTACAGTTATACCTTGGATCCTGGGAACTACAGCCCCAGCAGTATGACATGCCTGAGCTGCAAGGCCATGGAATGTATTATCATGGAAATTAAAACAAAGACAATGGCAACCTTCAAACACTGGATCCCAACCAGGTTGGGTTTGTGAAGGGCTGATCATGTTACCTCAACCTGACTAACAACTGTGAATTAGTCTCCAGAGCTGTGGATGAGGGTAAGGTGGTTCACACAGCCTATCAGGACCTTCCCAAGGCCTTTGACACCATCCCCAAATTTGGAATCATAAATAAATGTATCAAGCTGGCCATTAATCCCTATGTCACTCGATATGCTGCCAACTGTTGTATTGACAGAACCAACACTATAAATGTAAGTGACACCAACCCCAGCCCCAGACAAGTGACAGTTGGAGTACCTTACAGATCAGTCCTGGCACTGCCCTTGTTTGGCATCTACTGCTCTGAAATACATTCTAATAGTAAGGGACTCTGGTAAACAAAGGTCACAGATGACTGCACACTGGGAGGCAATATTGAATTACCACATGATGTGGATATTCTACAGAAGTGCCTTACAGAAAGACAAGCTTGGTGCCTGAGCCATGGCCTCAAGATCAATCCCAAGAAATGCATAGTTATCCCCTTTGTGAAGGGACATGTACCTGTGAAGTACCACATAGGTGGCAGTATACTAAACACCTAAAGTGTGATAAGAAACTTAGGGACATAGGTGGACAGTGGTCTCACCTTTGATGCCCACATCACCACAACAGTCAGAAAATCTACCTATGTGGCACAACTCATCACTAAGGGCTTTACATCCAGGAAAAAAGAGGCCATTGTCCCACTGTAGTCATCTCTCAGTAGACCCAGTACAGACTACAATGGCCCATTACGTATATACCTCACAAGACATCTGCAACAACCTGAAAGGCTTCAGACATACCTCACTAAAATAATCACAGGCCTAAACCTGATGCCCTATGCTGACCATCTGAAAATCATCCAGCTATACTCTGTTACATATCGTGTTCTCAGAGGCGATCTCTGCTTAACATACCATGCCATGTCAAACCCACAGCTGTTGGACATGCTATACTTAAAGAATTCCAAACTCTCACAGCCACATGCTCCAGGGATCCAAATCTTGTCATAACAATGAACAATACATGATGGTGGGATGTGTTCCTGACCCAGAGACTCCCCAGACCCTGGAATAGACTGCCCATACATGTCAATAGAGTGCCTCTTTGGCCCTCTTCAAAAGGAACCTGGATGACTGGATGGAAGATAGGAAATTGACCATATCAGTTGCTCTGCTAGACAGGGCTCCATGAAGTAAATATTATGGGAAGACATAGCCAGGGAATTGTCATGACTAGACATGTATAGGCCCTAGGGTCGATAGCCTAGTATCAGTCTATGAACCAATGAACCAATGAACTACACTTTCCATTTCCCAACCTTGGCAAGGCTGCTGATGTCGTTCACTTTGAAATACACCTTTGGGGAAATAATATCCAAGTAAGCTCCATGGTGCATGCTATAACTGTGTGACGCTGTAGTGTGATGTACTAGTTGGGTAGGAGTTCTAATCACAGACATGGCAAATTTAAAATTTGGTGTGTTTGTTTCTCTGTAGAGGGATCAATGCTTTTGAGGCCATTCACAGTCACTACAACTTCCATTGCCCTCCTTTGGCAAGCCTGCTGATGTCATTCACTTTGAAATACACCTTTGGGAAAGGGATAGCCCAGTAAGTTCTGTGGCACATGCTATAACTGCGTAATGCTGTAATGTGATGTACTAATTAGAGAAGAGTTATAATCCCAGACATGGCAACCGTGGGGCTTGGTGTGTATGTGTTTGTCATACATATCCTATGTGGAGGTAGCTGTGAGTGTGTAACAGCAGCACTCATTGGGTAGTGGGTTTTGCAAATTTCTTATATGGTGGGCCTATTATATGTCACAATGTACACCTTACAAGGATAACAGATGTCAAACAGCAGCGAGGATGGGGTAGACAATCCATACCCCTAAATGTGACATCATGGCTTGTGAAACAATATAGGCAACCCTTCTATTACCCAGAGAATACTTTACACCCATGTCTCATACACAAACACACTCAGCTAGACAATAACCACTATGTTGGTAGTTTCCTACATATTGCCCACAGATAGTAACCATGTTGTTATTGCAGTGGACTACAGAGGGCATAGCACCTTGTCTCATCCCTTCAATAGGCAAATCATTGCATACAGTGCTCCTTCACTATGTTCCCCACTGGACGCCTGCAACAACTGTAGAGCCAGCAAATATAACCCACAAAGGACATACCATGCCTTATACACATGCCCTGTATGGACAGATGCCACTGACACCAGGGAATACTTGTATCATGCTGTCAGTGTAGGTGCAGGGTCAACCTGGTGTCTATTGCCAGTTCTCACCATATGAGGTCAGGAATGTCACATCTGATAATAACAATCTGTCTACACAACATGCCCCAGACACCCCAGGTACACTTCGACCTGTCACAGAACATGCATGTGGGATGTGTGCACATCCCATGCACCGTCCATGTTATGGAATATAGAACACATACATGGCAAGCATTGCACAACACTGGCCACCCACAATAGTAACTCAGATGACTGGATGGTGAATATAATACCCACCTGTGTTGGCCAATCCAGACACTACACCCCTGAGCCACACTGCAGACCATTGTCCTGTGGCCAGATGCCAAGGTATACCCTTTACCTAGCCTTGTACAGCCTTCTGGCACAGTCAACCACTACACACCTGTGAAGCAATGCACCCATGCATGTAAGTACTGGCAAACCTGTGTCTGTGTGTGTGGAATATAATGATTTGGACACCATTCACACTCACTACACCTCCCATTGGCTTACTGAAGCATGTCTTCTGATGTCAGACACCTTGACATAACCCTTTGCCCATATATCATCCTGATAACCCCTGTGGTGCATGTGATACCTGAGTATTACTGTATTGTGGCAAACTAGCTAGTTAGGAAGTCTAATTCTGACCCTGCCAACTGTGATAATGTGTGTGAGTCCCTGAGAGAGTGTGGCTGTGTTGACCTTGACACCTGTTCTTGTGGACAGGCATGTGTACTACACCTACCTTATCCCTCCTTTATCACTGTTGCTGATGTCACTCACCATCTATTATACCTTTGGTCAGCTCCCCAACATGTAAGCTCTGTGGTGCATGCAATAACTACATAGACATGTAATACCAATACATAGTCAGACAGGGATTTGAAACCCTGTAGTGGTAACTGTGTGACACAACCATGCTTAGGTTTTACTCTCACACCTCCCTCCCTGTCTTACTTTACCTTTGTCTGTCTCTCTCACTCCGTCTCTGGTAGATGTGGAGAAGTACACCTGCTTTGCTTAGGCAGCAGGTTGTGTTTTGTAAGTGATGCTCATGATCTACTGATGGCCTTTGCACAAATTGCAGTCACCCACTAGCTGATTGCATGTGGAACAGCTGTGGTAACATTCCCCTAGCCAATTGCATGGAAACACACTCTTATAACTAGGCGCATCATGTGGGTGTTGGCCCTTTTCATTCACTGTGAGCAGGAGTTCATGTCGGTGTTTGGCAAACAGCATCACAGATGGTAGTGAGCTATACCTCTAACAACATACACTTTGGAGACAGGCCAACAAACAGGAGAAGGATGTTCCAGACATGATTACAGAATGTAAGTGTTTCTCTGCATTTGGAGTAATGATGGTTTAACAGGGTTTGTGTGGATATGGCTGGTCTACATGATTTAATACCTGTCATGACAGTGTTATGTGTTTGAGGAAACTTCCACCTTTAGGGTTATCTGCAGACTGGACAGTGTTTGGAGTCTTACGTGCCTTCTGTTACTCACCGATCACCTATCTTAGAACTGCAGAAGTATAGTCTAAGGATTGCAGTCAGCACATGGTGACAGTCATGAGAGTTACTGACTTCATATCCCTCATAGGACACATGTCACAACAAACCCTGTTACAACAGTAAATGTATGAGGTTATCACAGCAACATGTCAATATTGGCCCAGTGTTTGTGCCTCCAGCCACAAGTCTGTCAACCTTTATACATATGGCATGCAGTAAGAGGTACATATGTTCTGTACACCATTATTTATTGACATCATACCTGATAACAAGCCAGTCAGATATCAGACTGCTAGACATATGTATAGTAGGGGTTATATTTGAGGACATAACATGGGCATTCTGTGGTTCTGTGTACATTAGTGATGTCTGTGTACTCATGGTGATTGTCGACAGTATGTGCATTGTGAATACGTACCTTACCCCATCGGCTTACATGTTTGTAGTGCCAAACACACACATGTCCCATACCACAGACAGGCATTGGACGACACTGTGTCATGGTCCAGTATATGTAGGGTTAGTGTGTGAGTGGCACATATGAGGATGGTGTTGATCAGACAGCCCATATACTGTAATATTAAGCTTGCTAACCATATGTGGCTGTGGCTGTGTTCACATTGGTTGTGGATATGCACTTTCACACAGATGTCTGTTACCCTGTGCTGTGACATGCGTGTAGAGCCTGCTATATTTGCAGGTACGTGTGTATTCCCCCATAAGACATGTAGGCCAGTTTTGTGGCAGTCTGCCTGTAGTTTGCACAGTGTTTTGTTACAGGCCTAGCAGCTTAGTGAAAATACCCAGTGTGATGATATGTCCAGATATTTGCCAGATGTACTGCTGTCTAGCCACCATAACTATAATTAATTTCTGACAAAGCAGTGGGATGCTGTACAGATGTATGTGACTAACTAGTGGGTAGTATGTGGCCATGTGACCTTTGCACCACCTGTTATTATGTGTCAGGATAGACAGGACTGTGTGAATGCATAAACTGTGTGGCCATAAGTAATCCAGTATTTACGTGATATACCCATGTACATGGCTGATACCATCCACATTGTCAAGCTTGGTTCACATGTCTTGCCCTAAGTGGATCTGTGTATACCTCTGGATGGACCAGAGTTTGCCAGACTGTCCACATTTATTGTTCATATCTATGCTGTATTCCACAGGTACTATGATGACCTTAGGATGTCTGTCAGTAACTGATGGTGTACATTTCAATAGCAGATGTGACCTCTCACACACAACATGTCTGTTTTTGGTTTAGGAACAAGGTTGCAATATATGAGGATTTTGTATATGTCTTTAAATATTTGAATGAGTGAATTATGGCACCAAATTTTAAATACAAAAAGTGTGTGTTCAGTTTTTCAGTGTTCTGAGGAAGCCCACATTGTAGTGGGTGAAATCGCTCGACTTTACACTATTTTTACTTTCATAAAGTGCTTCTGCAGTTGTATGGCAACATGTTTGGAATAAATTCTGTGTTAAAAATAGCACAGATAGGACTCAATACCCTGTATGTACCACACACCATGGATACCTCAACTGCTTGGGTACAGGTCTCCAAGACAGACACTAACTATGTCATGTAATACATGTTGCATACATGTCAACTGGAGCACCTCACCGGCCCTCTGCAGGAGGCAACCAGAGGATTGGCTGATGCATGTCAGTCTCACTCTGAGAGTCACCGCAGTGGTGTCTGTTGATAGATGGCCTGCTGGCACATGGCAGATGGCATGATACCACTGTACACACATCCCCTGCACTTCCCATCTCTCCATGGACAATAGCCTGGTACACACCTATGAACACCTGCACCGATGCACCCCAGTACTGAGAAATGTGTACATGTGCTTTACTGAGAATATCAGTGTTTGTGTGTGTTAGTAGACCTGTAGTTGGGAATACCCTGAGGCCCTTCACACCCACCACACCACCCATTGCCATAGTTAGATGTGGCTGATGCTGTACCGGGCATTACATGTACCTTGTTACGCTCCTCTCCCTAAGGGCTACCTGGGCCTTGCAGTGCCAGCACAACACTGTTGTACAAATGGGTTGATAGGCATGGGATACCACTGAGTTCTGGCAAGTGTGTGCATGTCTGTATATATGTAGGCTACAGCATTGTGAGGCCACATACTCCTATTTCAATACACATTGCCATACAGTATTAGAGATAGTGATGTTGCTGCCCATAGGAGAGGCATGGCAATGCATCACCCAACTATGCCTGTGGCATATGCAGATGCATAACCCTGTAGTAGCACTCTTGGGATGGACAAGGGGTTGTATTGCAGTCCTGGTCAATGTGTGATGGTGGGTATGTCAGAGTGTCATCTTGGGTTCCAGTGTATAAAATATCGATAGTGAAGTGTGGGTGCTGGGTATACTGTTATTACACCATGGTACCCCTGGTACATGTCACATGTACCACTGATGGTGACCACTGTCACCATCAATCATACAGGTAACTGATAACACTATCCAGCCCAGTTATGCATGTGTTGTGTGCAACCTATCTGTAACACATTGGACACTCTGACAAGGTAGTTAGCACTGATAGACCCAGGTCTCTCGGATGTGTGTCTGACTGTTATGTGTTTGTCAATGTGTATATGATGGCATTTCACACTATGTATTGTCCATATACAACCATTACATCCCCCATTACCATACTGTACATGCCTGGGGATGGTCTAAATGTAAAATGCAATATGGAACACACCTCATCCTAAAAGCTGTGTGGTGTGTGCAATTAAAGCCACACACATCAGTAGCACTACATACCTAAGTAGGGGTCTAGTCGCAATGTTGCCAAGTAAGAGTGTGCGTGTATGTGGAGGGATCTACTTCAGGTTGCAGAATATACATATCACAAGGAGTCATCTGTCCAAGAACTCTGTGGCATATGCTAACGTCACAGGTATCATCATGTGGACATACATTCCATCACAACTACTGTTAGCTATTTAAATGTCCTCTTGCCCACTGTATAGGTGTGCAGCAATTCTGCCATAGCTGGGTGTGGCTGTTGTGGACACAACTAACATCACTGTGGTTACTGCTGAGTGTATCTCCCTGTGTAGCTGGCTGTAATACTGTACAGTTCAAGTTAACAGGTTAGGTATTTGTCTATCACACTATCTGTGGTTCTACCGCACCTTTCACCATCTCCTAAAGGGTAGGGGTGTGCCAACCACACCAACAGACATATGTTTACCATGATGAGAATTGCACTACACTGGGGAAGGGGACATATACCCTGTCAGTACTATCGTCAATGACATTAAACTAGTGGACTGCTTATTCCACAATGTGTTGTTCTACGTAGTCTGGCTTTGTGGAATTACATAGGCTACAATGGGTTCCTTGCACAGGTACATACATCCATGTGTACAGTATTCTCTGTGTAGTGCTTCAAAACCTAAGTCTCTGTGTGTGTTATACACAGACATGTAGTGTGTACCACCCAGTACAGCTACCATTGTCCACTGTAGAAGGGCTGCTAATAGCAGCCACCATGCACTCACCTGTATACACCACCCCCAGACCCATTGGTCATGTGGCACAGGCAGTAACTGTTATACAGACCTGTGACATGTGTTCACCTGACCCAGGATATGGCACAGCCAAGGTACCACCACAGTGCCATACCCCTTGTGAAATATGACAGCAGACCATCCTCCTGCTGGTACATGGACACCAACAACACAAATGGATAGCATTATGGAGCCACAATCACTCAGTGTTACTAACAGCTATAATGCATCATTGCTGGACAACTACAATACCTGACATGAAAGCATTAAACGTTACTGCTGGCAACATGTTACACAGCAGTACATTGGTACACTGTAGTCCAGTCACCATGTGCATCAGAACCACATTAGCCTGTCCCTGCATCAATGTTATGGATGACAGGGATGTGGCACAGGTATCATCATATGCACAGGGTGTGTTGTCGGTTTGCCAGAGACCTAGGCTGGGCCATATGTTTGACACCATGTGTGTGAGTGAGGGGGTTTAATTTGTGATATGGCTTTGGTGATGTGGTGTTTGTAGGTATGGGGTTGCCCTAGGTGTGTTTGTTTTGTTTGTGAGTATGCATGCACACAGTTCTGCCATATGGCTGCCCCATACCAGTGTTTATTGGACAGCTGCAGACCATACCTAGCAGGGTGTGCAGTTCACCACCTCCGGCCATAGACATGAGAACTGTGCCAGCCATGGGTTCCACGGGCATGTCCAGGAACAAGTCTCGATATGCTACTCTCCCCTGATGGTGACATATGTCCACCGGAACCAAGTCCCTCCTGAGGCTGGCCAGGGCCACATGCACGTGGCCTGCTGTCATGTGGTGTGGACAGCACCCGACCCTGCAGTGCTGGGCCTGGTACTGCCACTACAGGAGTGGCTTGATGTCCTTGCACATCCACGTCGACCTCCAGATGTTGGTGTTGCTGGCCTAAGTCCACATGGCGTCACACCACTCCCACCACATGCAATAGCATAGACAATCAATGGTCAAGGAGGACCACCATCTCACCGCACCATCTATCCATGACCTCTGTATAATAACAGAGGGCACCTGCAAGATCACAGATGTTGTCACATCTGAAGAAGAATCCCTCTGCAGCCTCAGACCCTGTCTGGTGTACTGTTCCATACATGCTTGCACCTCCATGACAGCCTGAAACATGCACCTGGTGGAACCAGATGTGGCACTTCTGCCAGGAGTAAGATGACCAGCAGCCCTTCCATGAGCACCCCTGTACATCTGCCTATTTGGTACCCTGTCAGACATCTGGCTATGGCTGCTGTGTCCAGACACAGCAGCCATAGATTCCACACTGTCTTCTGCACTGCCACCAACAGCCAACTGCCCCTCTGCTATGGCCACTGGTGATGGGGTATCTATAGGCACTGTGACTGTGTGTGTGGATGGGTTAGATAACAGGGGGATGACAAATGATGGTGCAGTTTTGACCTTTGACATCCCCGCCTGTGCCTCAACACACCTATCATCATTTTCAGTGTCTGTATGGACACCGACATCAGACTGCATGCAGGAGGGACCCTGACCCACCTCACCACCTGTGAGGGGAAAACAAGAAATGCACTTTAAGACCTGTACATCATTGCTTAACAGTGCACACACACACACACACACACACACACACACACACACACACACACACACACACACACACACACACACACACACACACACACTGGCATTTCACCATAATACCTACCTGTTCCTGAGTTTACAGACTGTCCCAAGTTTATTTTCTTAAGTTCACCATCCTGCATCACACTTGGAAACTTACACTCATTAATACCAATCATTAACATATCATTCTTCTAATTGTCTAGACAAGTGATCACAAAACATGACCTGTTACTTCATTACCTCTTTGACTTGATTGGAGTTGGTTTTACAAGGACTCACTGCTGTCATCCAGTGTTCACCCTGGGTTTGTCCTGACATCGTGAGCATGTCCCCCATATGTTAGGCACTACTACAGTAACTCAATAATGTCATGCACTGGAGTGTCATGCATAACTATTGCTCAGTAGATGCAAGATCGGTTGCTCTATTAACTTATTATGTGAACAACAGTAATATTTGGGAACACTTACTGGTGTTGTCTAGTAATTCCCCAATGCATCTGTAATGCTGCATACGTGGGTATTCTTTCGCCTTTCTGCTGATTGCAATTTTAACAGTATACCTGTTGTCTAGTTTCCCTCCCAATGCATGTTCCTTGCTACAGACCTTAATTTACTATCAGCTATCCTGAGATTACATATCAGACAAGTATTCCTGGTGTTTCATGTGTCAGTCCATGTCCATGTACTGCATGATTCCAAATGGAAGTCGAGACATATGAACAACCCCACAATCACAAATGTGCATACATGGACACACACACAAACACACACACACATACACACATCTTGCATGCATCAACCCCCCTCCACTCCACCAGATTGCACTTACAGACAAAATAACCCCTTCCCACACAGACACACACACACACACACACACACACACACACACACACACACACACACACACACACACACACTTACAGGTGAGGTTGCATGAAGATATTACACACAGACCTTCTATTACCCATCTGTCAACATGCATAACATATGGTACTCAATAGCATGTAGTGCAGCTATAGATAACCCATGCTAGCAACAGTAACATGTGTGTGATGCATGGGCTGCATTAGTAGGTGATACCCCTTCCCCTGGAAAACACTACACTCATGTACACATTATTGCTGTACACCTGTTCAGCGCCCTGCCATGTACTGTGCACCATACCTCACAGGTGTACACACCATTACTAAATGTGTATCACTGTGTCAGTTATGTCTGCTCCGCTGCTCACAGGCCCTATGTGCTTGCCCAACACATACCTGGGATGATATGTGGAAAGATGTCATTTGTGAATGCCTGATGTCTGATTTACAGATGTCATCATCAGTGGTGCATGTATTACCAATACGATACAACTACACTGACAACCGTCAAACCTTACCATGGCTATGGGGAGTGTACACACCCTTATTGATATGATGCCCTCTTCCTTGATATGCCATGGGACCACATTACTGCATATGTTCACATTACATGAGCCTGATAAGGGACATATGTCCTGTACAATCAAATGCAGTGTCAAACAAATGTGTTAGTTGTGCTGATGCTGATTGAGATGCATACACTTCGTGGGTGCATATGTGTGCAAACCCTTATCATGATGGTTTGTTGCAACTACTGTTATGTGTACTACAGCAGTCACTATTCCTGGCAGGGGTATACTAGCATGAGCCATCTACATTTGCCAGTATATGGTCAGTCTGCCCTACACATGTCCCCAACTCTGCATGATTGCAAGGTCAACTCATGTTCACATCCTTTGTAGTTCACACACTGCCATCACTATTGCTTTGGAATCATGGTTGTATCTGCCACAGTTCTTGACCCTAACTGTGAGCAGATACAGGCATTCATAGCATCCTTTGGACCCCTGCTACAGTGCACTGTTGTGTCATGATAACACCCCCTCCCCACCTTCAGCCTTTTTGCAGATGTGTGGCAACTATGGCCTACACGTGTGTCAGTTTGCAATATCCCAAACACTGAACACCACATGTAACAGCCGAGTCCCAGCTAATGAATGACAAACATACAGGTGTGTAGTGGCACTGGCATGGTACAGATGGGGATGGTGGGCCTGAGGTGGGGTGAGGTGTTGGTTGTGCAGCACATGTATCTTACGTGATACTGTCTGAAGGTGTCTAATGTGGTCTTGGTACACCAGTACACATTGCAATGCATGCCTTTTGGTGACTTCTTCTGTTATGCATTTACTACCGGTAGAGAAGCCTGGCTGATGGTTCCTGTGGTACAATTGTCAAGTCTGATTATCCTATCCCATGGGCCACACCTTTGCAGAGTCCAGGCAATTTCTGACATGGGTACTGCACAGCTAGTACTTGCTAGACATTCCTGCAACTCCCTCAATGTTGTGGCATGTTACTAGGCAGCGTGCATGACCAGTTTGCTACGTGTGACATCATCTGTTTTGGATGGCCATCTGTTTATTTTCTACATTATTCCTGTTCCATACATCCTTACCACATGCATGACTGTCTGCACTGTTTGCCATGGTATACGCAATGGTGAAGTATGGCTACATGCTCAACTCCTGGGTACTACCTGTTGGGTATGTGGCCCATGCCATGA
>NC_056747.1:994051409-994081409 GCF_019279795.1 Protopterus annectens
ATACTGGCTGTTCAATATGCTGTGCCCCCTCTAAATATGTATTTTCCAATACATATATATGTGTGTGTATGTGTAGTTACATATATATCAATATATATATATATATATATATATATATATATATATATATATATATATATATATATATATATATATATATATATATATATATATATATATATATATATATATATATATATATATATATATATATATATATATATATATATATATATATCTGCATATATATATATATGTGTGTGTGTGTATATGTATCTTTGAAATGTTTATTGCTTCCACATTGTACATTCCTTATGGTAGCCAGACTGTACTGCTTGATATTATATTGATACCATCCTGACATCATACAGGTGGGATGGATTACTGTTAACATCTTGTGGCCATGTTTCTTAGGGTCATGGGTATGGGACTTGCAACAGTTGGCATTGTGTTGCAAGGCAGATTTGTTTAGCTGTGGGGAAGGGGTGATATCAATACTTACAAGAGGTATTTAGCCTGGACCCCCTCACCTCCATTAATGGTTCCCTTGGTCATATATGTATTTGTAATGTTCTGTTTTATATCTATAGATATATATCTGTATATATACATTTATATATATATATATATATATATATATATATATATATATATATATATATATATATAAATATATATATATATATATATATATATATATATGTAGACATATATATCTATAGATGTATGCATATGTATATATACATGTATATATTTTGTATATATGCTGTGGTGGTACAGGCGGTAGCGTTGTTACCTCACAGCAAGAGGTTCTCCCATTTGATTCTCAGCTGGGATTGGGAGTGCCTTCTGTGTGGAGTCTGCATGTCCTCCCCGTGGTTGGGTAGACTTCAAAAGACAGGCGTGCATAAATGGGCGTGCCTTTGTTGAAGGTTGAGCATCGAGCTGGCACCTCGGCGTTTCGTAAAATTCTACTGCCAATCATTAGCGGACCAGAGTTCTGCTGCACCTCATCGAAAAAGCCAAAGGCAAAACAATATATAAATATATATATATATATATATATATATATATATATATATAAATATATATATTTCACACACATGCATCTACATGTGTAAATACATTTCCTCTACTGTTGAATGCTTTTGCTGAATGATATGTTTGTGAAAACATCAGAGTTATGTAAAGGTGACATATCTTGGTGATAAATCAGTTTGGTTATGGTGTGCAGGGTCCGGGTTCAAGCCTTGCAAAGGCTGTTTATTTTGTTGCTGGGCAGAACAAGGGCTGTTGAATGCAGAGTGATTAAGGCACTTTTACACAGTTGTAAGTGGGTTTGTGTGGGTTTGCATGAATGTAAGCACTGCTAACTTCCAGTTACAGTTTCTTATACTCAGCTTCTAAATTGCTTAACCTGTATAGGCATTGCTTACTCCCACGCAAACAAGCTTAAACCTGCTTACTACCTCTTAAAAGTGCTTACTCCTGCTTACCCCCTCACTAATTTCGTTAAAAAGGATTGACAGGAAAGTGGGGCAAAAGGGGCACAAAGAGGGAAAGACAGTAGGCAAAATAGCTAGGGATGCGTAGGACGGGTGTAGGGAAGGCCCATAGCTGCCCATTTCTTCTACAGCAACAGCTGTGCATATACACTGATTTGGACATAGATTTGGACACTCATACACCTGAGAGAGGGGTGAGGACAACAATAATATGTTATGAAGCCAATTAGACCAGATTACGTGTCCAGTGGACACGTGTGTGAAATGGATAGCTATGTATGGGGCGAGATTTTTTTTAAGGTGACAGTTGGATGTTGGGTAGGGATAGTAGGTATATTTGGGGAAGTAGGTTGGGCAGGATGACAGACAAGATAGGCAAGACAGCATACAGGGGTGGTATATGACACATGGGGAGTAAACACCTTGAATGGGGAGTGGTGTTTGGAAGTCAGAAGCCCATGAGCCCCCTAGTGAAAACAGTGGGACTGAGGTCCCCACCCATGAGCCATCACAACAGCACCTTCAAGGTCCCGAAGGTGGCTGTGTTGGGAGCTTAGTAGGAGGGGCAGTCTGTCCCTCTCATTGTGCCATGCGGCCCTCAAGCTGATGTAGCAGATCTCCAAACTCCCTGTGGAGCTCGCTACGCACCAGACCACAGACCTGATGACGGGTGACAGTATCTTGTCTGCCCCCGCTCCCAGGGGTGGGGCGAGCCTCATCCCCTAAGGTGGTTCCACCTGAATGTGGTGCAGAACCAGCAGATGAGGAGGTCCCGGGGTGGGACTTAGACATGCTGGTGCCAGATGCCATGGACAGATGAGGTGGGAGAGGTGGGTCCGCTGGGACCGGCCTTCCCAAACCTTCTATAGTGTTTCAATTTTATAACATATGTGGGTTAGTAATAGTCAACACATTCCAGGATTAGGTATAACATCGTGCACAGATATTCCCATTAACCCGAAACACCAGATATGGAACAGTTGCATAGCAAACAGAACACATGCATATATGGAACCACAGTGGCCATTACAACAGCATGCAAGTACATTGATGGCAACATGCCACCAATGTGGAAGTATTTCAACATGGCACATGCACACAACAAATTTCAATATTTATCAAACAATAGGACATATGTCCCAACAATAGATTTAATAGTGCACATACTGATTGAGTTGTGCATTTAGTTTATTGTTGCAGATATGGTGGTGGTGGGGGGGAGATGTCAGTTAACAACTTGTATATCCCTGTAGTTCTTATTACTTTCCTAGTCAGTGCTGTGATCTGTACCTTACAGGTATTATTACACTACCCTATGGCCTTAGTTTGGACAGTGGTATGGATGTGGACAACTATATACATAAACTGACTTTTACCTGCAGTATAAACCTCTTACCTGGTATACCTGTGGAGGTATTATTTGTTAACTCTACCTGACTGTTTCTACGCATATTCCCAGATTCCAGGTTGATGTTATGCACATGCCTCTCCATCTCTTATTGCACACACTCTGGGCATGTCTTGACAACATGCAGGTAAAACCAGGACATATTTTGACTATTGCCCTCATAAACCTTTGGTGAGTTGTACAGTGACAGGTTTGTTTTCATAGACATTTTCCAAATATTTACATGCCTGACAGTCAGTTATATGACATTAAATGCTGCCTACATGTCAGAGACTATCATGCTGATATGCCAGGGATACAGAGTAACAGCCAACGGTTATAGGCCAATTCTCTGGACAATCCAGACAAATCTGTACAGTCAAGGGTATGATTCTGCATACAGCTTACAACCACTCCCAGCATTTGAACCATGGCTGTGTGTGCTAAAATAACACAGTGTACATCACAGCTGGGTGTGCTATATAGATATTTGCTGTGTATCATTTCTCTGAATTCTTTCTATAAGTCTTCCATGGTTTCACGATCTGACCTTATAATTCCAACACACTTATACAGGGTTTACTTGACAGTTTTATTATGTAGCACTGTGTGGATGACAGTGATAAGTAATACCTTATTAGTCAGGGATTCTACAGCACTAACACTGCCATAAATACCAGACTAAACAGTACCAGTCCAAGATTTCAATCTTTCATTTGTATCCACAGTTTTCATATCTAACAGACCTGTAGGGGAATGTTTGTTAACACTACCTGAATGTTGTCACACATATTATCAGATTCCACATTATTATTATTATTATGATGCACATATGTCTCACTCTGTTACTGCACACACACACTGGTCATAGCTTCACAACATGGGGGTGGAGTTGGGACATACTTTACTTATTACTCTCATAACACTTTGGTGAGTTACTAGAGTGACAGGTTTGTTCTTACGGATATATTCCTGACAGTTATGATGTTTGACAATCAGTTGCATGTCATTATTTGCTGCATAAACATCTGGAATCATCCCACTGATTTGCCAGGGGGACAGGGTGACAGGCAGGGGACTTACACCAATTATCTGTACTTTCTGAAAATATCTGTACAGTTGTGGGGTATGATTCTGCATACAGCTTACTACGACTCCCAGGATTTGAACCATGGCTGTGTGTGCTAAAAATACAACTCTTCACATCTCAGTTGAGTGTGCTATTTGGATTATGTTGTCTATCTTTTCACTGTTTTCTGTCTAAGTCTCTCTCAGTTGTACAATATGACCTCTTGTGATTACAACAGTCATAAACAGACATTCCTACACATTTTATTTATGTAGCACACTGCGGGTAACAGTGCTTAATACAACAGTAGTATTAAGAGATGGCAACACTACCTTACCATATGATACCAGAGTAAACACAAGCAGTCCAGCAGTTAGACCTTTATTGTCAGGCTGTTAACCATTTATTTACATGCAACCTGTATGAGACTCTTCTTGCCATATTGTCTGGTTTATTCAGTACATGCCATAGACAATACAGGTTTTATACTGGCAATTAACTTTCTACTACTTTTAGATTTATTTCTTATGACAGTACATGCAAGAGTATTACTAACCTGCCTCGCAATGCAACCTCTGCAATCTACAGGCATGGGCTTCCCAGTTCACAGCCCAGTCGTCTGCTGCTGCTAAAGACATAAGAGGAATATTTAGCCATACCTATCCGTAATATACATGAACTGGCAATTATTAAACAGGTAGTAGACTGATATTTACACATGGCTGGGACATCACCCGTCTGCCTAGCCTCTTGGATCCACTGATCCAAGAGCTCCCTATTTCTCCGCTTCAGGTTGGCATAGTAATGCCTGACCTGCTCACCAGTTTGAGGTATGCCAGTGGCACTGGTGAGCTCACTGGCAAGACGGTCCTAGGCTTCCACTTTATACTGGGAACTCTGGTACTAGCCCTGCAGCAGTCTCTGGTCATGGTCTTTAACAAGGAGTCCTGCCATGACTTTGGACTCCTGCATGCCCCAGCGCTGCACCTGGAAGTGCACTCCTTCTCTCACACTAATCATAGTGCCTACAGGAGGAAGCTGCAACCAGTTATGAGATGAATTCTAACCTGTGAGGTTTACATAGGGCCAATTTCCCGCACTTTGCTGTGACTGGACAGTTTTGAAAATGCTAAGCTATGGGTAAACCTGCTTACCTAAGGTTGGCATTGCTTAAAGGGGTATACCAATGGGCAAACTGATTTAGCTGGCCTACACATTGCTTGCACCTAGTAAGCAGGGCTGTGCAATGCTTAGCATTGCTTAATTTTACTTTGCACACTATTTGCTGTTTGGCATTGATTTATTATTCATTACATGTTATATATGTGTTTGGTATCCATGATTCATGTGCACGTACACTGTATGGGGTTCTTGTATTTATTAGGGGATTTCAAAACTTTATTACAATGACACCTCACAGCTGGACTTAATGCAGTACTCCACTTCACATATTTATGTTATGTAGTAGGTTATACAACATAAAACTGTATATAGAGTCCTTTCACATGTTAAGTTTGATTTTCCTATAGTGAGGATCTGTTTGGTGATACCTCAATCTTATGTATTGCTGTGATGGCTTACTGGTTAACTGCTGTGACTATAGTGTACAGGTTCCTGGGTTTAAGTGTTGGCTGGGCAGAAGAGCGGATTTCAGATACAGAGTGATTAAGGCCCTTTTAAGCAATTGTAAGCGGGTTTGCATAACAGCAAGCAATGCTAACTTCCGGTTAAATATGCTTACAGCGAGTAAGCTTCAATATTGCTTAACCTGTGTGTGCATTGCTTACCCCTGTGCAAACAGGCTTAAACCCACTTACTGCTGCTTAAATATGATTACTACTGCTTAACAGTGCTTACTCCCACTTACCCCCGCACTAATTTAGACAGAAATATAACATGGTTCTTGGGAAGGTGGTGGATTTGGACACTCTATGGATTTATAATTCATTACACATTATACTTTCGATTTGTATCCCTGATTCATGTGTGCATATACTACTATATGGGGCACTTGTGTTTATCTGTGGATTTTACATTATTACAATGACACCTCACATCTGCATTTAATGCAGTACTCCAGTTCACAAATATATGCTATTTAGTAGGTGATACAACAAAAAAATATTGTTCATGAAGTGATTTGACATGGAAAATGTAATTTACTGGAGTGAGAATCAAACCGGGAATGATTGACTGCTCATAAGGTGAATGTGCTGACCTCTACACTATTGCAGTACTGCTTCATGTGCATGTATCTTGATATTTATCTTCTTGTGCCATTTAAGATGCAGTATGCGTAGCTAAGCAATGGGTAAACCCACGCACCTATGGTTAAATTTAATCTGTTTGATAAAAAAAGCATTTATATTATTATATTTTAAATATTCCTCTTATAAACTTGGGGGGGGGTGTTGCTAGGGTAACAGGATTTGTTTTTATGTACATTTTCTGATGGATTTCATGTCTGACACTCGTATGTTTGCCATTATTTCAGATGAGATCATCCGATTAGCAGAGTTAATGAGGGACAGGCCAGACGTATGTGCCACATATCTGGACATTCTGCATTGATCTATGCTGTTGGGGGTACGTAACCCCCTATGAGTGACCTCGCTCATTGTAATTGCAAATGGCAGTTCTTGACTGCGGGGGCATGTTTATTGCGAGAGCTCTGCTCTCAGACACACCCCCTGCACTCGTCCACGCTATGTGTCCATTTAGGAGGTGAGGCAGTGCACCTTCATTCCAATGCATGGCATGCTGCCATGCTGCTCCTAAATGGGCTTATTCCTGCATGGAATCTTACTGAATCCTGGGGAATGATTCCAGAAATATACATTATTCAAAAGTGTTTAAATATCATAGGAATGAAGCCTTAAAATACTTGCTATAGAAAGGCTTGCATTCAGCCCAGGAAAACTATGTGTGATAAGCTTGACTGGCCACTTTAATTCTCTGGCTTCAATTAAATCACCCCACAGTCCCCAATTGTAAATCCTTAGTCACAATATCTAGTCCATTTTTAATGTCATGGTTATGTTCATAAATACAGTCCTGAAACCTTCTCTGCATTTTTTCTATATAAAATTCCCGACATTGCTGGCATTGGGCCAAATAAATAACTCTACTAGAATTGCAGGTACAGCGCAAAATTGTTTTCACAAGATGTTTATTCACCACAACTGCCTCATTATTATTAATAAACTTACATTGCAAACAGAAACCACATTTAATAGTACCTGCTTTTTTATTTATATAATTAAACACATCCATTCCTTAGATTCTAAGTAGTTTTTAATTGATTTACCTTTCCTGTAAACCATGTGCAGTTTTTGGTATTAACAAAATGTGTTTATTTATTTATTATTTTACATTTGTTGACCAGGATAGTCCGACTGGATACATGTCCATTTTCAACGGAGGCCCGGGGAGAAAAGCTCCAAAGGAAGTAATACAGAGAAGGAAACTTATGTAAAACACTCTAAAGTTCATAGATAACAAACAGTCAAGTTAAAACTCATAGTATAGGCTAGCTGAAATAGGATGCAGTAGCATTGAATTGACTATTAATTACAAAAGCAATTGTTAATCTGATACAGCTGTACAAGTGTTACCAAGTATTTAATCAGGCCTGGCACAGGGGCAAAGCCACTGAGTCATGAAGTACTGCCTGAGGTCTGTCTTAAATTTAGAAAGGGTAGTGTTTGTTGTGATGTCCAGGGGTAGTGAGTTCCAAGCTTTGCCTACCGAGTTGGCAAATGTGGAGTTCCCGGCTAAGTTGTTAGCTATAGTGGTTTGCACTACAATTCTATTAGATGACCTAAGTGATCTTTGGTTGGTGTGAGGTTTGATTATATTTCTTAAAGCAGGGGTATTATCAGGTTGGTTAAGAACTTTGAAAGTTATAATAAGTTGGTTATAGTGAATCTGTCTTGATAGCTCTAGCCAGCCTAGATTTTTTAGGTTTATACAGTGATGTGTTCTGTAGGGCAGCCCAGTGGCAAATCTAGCTACGCTGTTCATTACCCAATTTAGATGTGGAGTTTAGAAAGGATTCTAATAATAAGAAGCTCATTAGTAATATGTTAAGGATGCCTGCATTTTCAAACATTTTTTTACACTATACTGGTTGTCATCCCAAACACCAAAAGATCGTGATAGTTAAAGGTTAGTTTGTGAGACTTAGATGGTAACAGATGATGATGATTTTACTGTCAAGGGACATAAGGTAGCAGCTATGTTTTATTCTAGGGGATATCCTAATTGTTTAATGGAGAGAATGTTTACAGAGGTTATCATTAAGAGGAAAGATAGTATTTACCAACCTTTATTAAGATCTGATGAGATTCTTCCCTCTAACAATGTAAAGAACAAAAAGGCAGAAAGCAAGGAATATACATACTCATTTATTACTACTTATTCATCAGATTATGAGGATATTATAGGGGTTCTAAAGAGAAACTGGATTATTATAGCAATAACCCACGCCTGGGTGTGGGTAATGCTAAATTTACCCACGATTGGCATGGTTTGGTCCCGAGGGCGAAGCCCGGACCAAACAAAGCCAACCGTGGGTAAATTTAGCATTACCCACACCCAGAAGTGGGTTATTGCTATTATACCATGACATTATTTAAGAAAAGAAACTATTACTTTTCTTAAATAATGGCATAGTATAATGCCTATTTACTGCCCTTCCGCAGATGTCTGGCATCGCGGCAGTTCTGATGTACCGCGCCTGCAGTACATCAGAGCTGTAGCAAAAGCAGCGAAAGAAGATCTCCGTTGCTTTTTATGTCTCGCTATGTTAAATGAGTTTAACATAGCGAGACAGTTTAAAATAAGCAACGGACATCTCCGTTGCTTATTTTAACTGTCTCGCTATGTTAAACTCATTTAACATAGCGAGATAAAAGCAACGGAGATCTTGCTTTCTCCGTGCTTTAAACACTGTCTCGCTATGTTAAACCCATTTAACATAGCGAGACAGCTAAAATAAGCAACGGAGATCTCCGTTGCTTATTTTAAAGGTCTCGCCATGTTAAACCCATTTAACATAGCGAGACAGTGTTTAAAAGAGTTATACTAATGGAAAAGTCCGGCACCGGACCTTTTCCATTAGTATAACTCGATTTACAACGGGCACGCTGGCCAATCAGCGTGCACGTTTTGGGGGGGGTCATGGTATAATCTTTCTCTTTTGAGGTCCTCATGGTTCAAATGGGTAATGAACCACACATGGTTTACAGAAAGCGTAAATCAATTAAAAACTACCTGGAATGATTGGGTGTCTTTAAATTATATAAATAAAAAAGCAGGTACATTTAAATGTGGATTTTGTCTGCAATGTAAGTTTATTAATGATAAGGAGGAAGTTATGGTGGATAAACATCTTGTGGAAACACTTTCCACTTTACCTGCAATTTTAGTGGTGTTATTTATTTGGCTTGATGGCAGCAATGCCGGTCTTTTTATACAGGAAAAATGCAGAGAAGGTTTTGGGACAGTATTTACAAACATAACCGTGACATTAAAAACAAAAATATGAATAACTCCCTATATAGACACATTTCTGAGTACCCTTGCCATAGTTTCACCTTTTTTGGGATTAGATACTGTGACTGAGGATTTACAAGGGGGACTAGGGGGGTGATTTAATTGAAGTCAGAGAATTAAATTGGCAGATCAAGCTTAACACACATACTTTTTCTGGGCTGAATGAAAGCCTTTCTATAGCAAGTATTTTAAAGCTTCATTACTATGAAGTTTAAACACTTTGAATAATATATATTTCTTTAATGGAGTCATTGTTTTTAAATTGGTATTTTTATTAAGCATTTATTTTGTCTAATGTTATTGCATTTATTAACTTCATACATAGTTTTTTACTTTTGTAATGCTGAGTCTATGATGAACATGTTATTTATTGGATATTTAGAACATGCGACTTCTTTACTGGGAGATTTAAAACCTTGTTATAGTAGCATTTGATCAATTCTGAGGAAGTCTGTGATACAGTCTGATGAAAGTGCTCAGCGCTCAATTTCTCTGTTTTGCAATAAAAGTGTTTTTGCATTCAGTTGGGTTTGGTTATTTTGTTCGGTATTAGTAGTCTCTGTGTGGTTCTGGGTTTGTGAGCTTTTAATTAAAAAAAAAAAAGCAACATAGATATTCCTTTCACCATTGCTTCCTTAACACAGCACTGAAGTACTGCATTAGCATGTGAACGAATGTCCCATACACATGTGCAGTACATCAGGAAAGCCCCAGGATACCAGGAGAAAAGCATGGAAGAACAGTACAGCGGCCTTCTACAAGGGCATTATTTAAGAAAAGTAACTAAGTTTATTCTTAAATAACGTCATTGTATAATAGCAATAACCCACAAATGGGTGTGGGTAATGCTGGATTTACCAACAGTTGGCTTTGTTTGGTCACTCTGGCTTCACCCTCATGACCAAACCAAGCCATCCATGGGTAAATCCAGCATTACCCACATCCAGCTGTGGGTTATTGCTATAGCAACTAATACCTGGTGGGCCAAGATGGCTGTCTGTGCTGGGGAGGTCTGGTCACATCAGGAGGATTACAATAAGGGACTTGGTAAGAACCAGATAGTAAAGAAAAAAAACTGTTAAGCAGACTCCTTAACTAGTCCACATACTGAGATTGCATGTCATTGCACACACATGAATGGACATGCATTCAGCTGCACAAACAATAAATTCCCATATCATTCAATATTCAAGCACAGTAATACACAAACGCACATAAATGTCTTATAAGGAAAGCAAACCCGCTGTACCCTCCAAAAGCTTATATAACCAAATATGAGATTGCACTTACATTGTGGTAAATGCAACTTAGGCACAGAGTCACACAAACCATCATTTCACTACTTCCACACAACCTCCATAAAATATACCTGACATACATTTTCAAATATGCATTGCATTATTTACTTGTCCACAGACACAGAACATGAATAGCAGATACAGTAACAACCAAACTTCATAATAAAGATGTACAACATTCCAGACAGAGGAGACATCCAACCAATAACTAATATAGCAAGATCAAAAACGCACACTTTTGATTGCTAACATCAACTAACAAACCCACATGCTTGCCACATGTGCAAACACTCACTCTAATCCCTACCTGCACAATAGTATGAACCTCAATGGACATCTGCAACAACTGCAGAGGCCACAGATGTACCTCACAAAGATGATCCTAGGCCTAAAACAGTTATCCTATATGGACAGACTCAAACACTCCACCTTTTTTCTGTCTCATATCACCTACTTAGAGGCGATCTCAGCTTGCCCTATAAAGCCATGCCTGACCCAGTTCTGTTAGAAATGTTACATTCAAGGATATTCCAATCCCTCCACACCACATGCTCCAGAGACCCCAACCTCATTACCAGAATCAACAGAACATGGCAGAGGGATGGTTGCAAAACTCAAAGACTGCCCATGCTATGGACTAGATGTCCCATACAAGTCAAACAGAGCACCTCTCTGGCCCTCTTCACAAAAAATCTTTCTAAATAGATGGGAAATAGAGAATTCACCCCAGGGATCACTGCAGTGGCTCTACTCCACAGATGCACTGGGAAATAATGTCAGGTGACACAATAACAGGGTAATCCTCTGGCTAGGCTTGTAAAGGCACCATGGTCATTAGCCTAGTACACACCTATGAACCTATGAACCTAAACATCTGGATATCCCATAGACATCTGTACAAAGGAATGGAATGGCCTGCAGAAAGGTTTAACATGCTGCACGTGAGGCAGATGCCATTACCACGCTATATAAGGTAATGCCATCTGGAGGTGGTAAACAAGTGTGTATGGTACACCAACCACAATACTGTCAACCAAACAGGATATGATCTTTGGCCAAAGGGAGACACACATACACAGATGCCAGTACTGAGGCTAGAGCCCCTGCCTGTCTAATTATTTCTACTACAGTGTTACACAGTTATCAGATGCACCACAGAGCTTACATGCGTGCTCCTCCTCCCAAGTAACTTCTAAGGTGAATGACATCAGCAGGCCTAGTTAAGTAGGGTGATGGGATAATTGCAGGATGGTACACAAATCAAAATTGTTTAATCCACACAGTACATGATTCTCACACACACACTTGCCAGTACTGGGTTGCCAGTATTGGGATTAGAATTCCTGCCTTTCTAGTTATCGCTACTATAGTGTTTCACAGTTACTGCACATGCTACAAAGCTTACTGAAATTTCATATGGCCAAAGCTGCTGATTACTACACAGCTGAAGTAAAGTATTACAGGTGGCAGTAAATCTGCCTTCCATTCTACAATGACATCATGCTAGTTCTTACTGTCTTGCACTTCAAATGGCATTATGGCTCGGCACTTCACCTGGTTAATGTAGCAATAAGTGTGGCACAGCTGGAAGCCATCAGCAGTACTCGTTCATCACATCAGTAGCCCCAGTACTTACTAGTTATGTCCACCCCTCCTGGCATGATTGCAGGGTAGTTTTCTGTGCTCTCACCCATTACCCTGGTGCACTTGCCCATTCTGAGGTACTGTTGCAACTACCTCATGTACACAAACAAACCTCCCCTCTAAACTCCAAACACTCTGATCTGTGCGAGCTACCGGTATATCACCCAACATGGACATATGCACTCTCCAGCAAAGACTGGACTAGCAGTTCAAGAGGATAAGATCGACACCTGCACCACACCATGTGGAACACATATCTCACCATGACACCCACTTTGACAGCCATGACATACAGTGAAAAGCCATACACCAACCTACACAGAGGGACTCAATGGACATTTAACCAAGCAGCACAGACCAGCAAGACAGACACCCACTCAGACACCATGACATGGCACATGCCAAGTGACACATATTTAACCTACACAATATGCCCCTCAACCTAAGCTCCTAAGGCTAACCACCTTGCACAATACAGTGCTCATGGGTAACTGACTACTGAGGCATGCACATATCCCACTCACTAAGTTGAATATGGTGCAGGTAACAGCCAAATATCTATCACATGCCAGCAACAAACACATGACACAGCCAGTCATGGTCCTCCACAACAACTACAAGTATCACTGTATATCCATGTGGGTGTGAATGACCTGGAGCACACCTCACTGGACTCCATGACAGGAGACATGGTTGAACTCTCTGATTATGTGGTCCTGGCAGGTGTGACAGTAGCCCTGAGCAGTATACCGCTGTCACCCAGAATGGTGCTACGGTACTATCAACAGATAATTGACTGCAACATTGGCTTACATGTTTTGTGTCATTCTCAGGGAATCTGGTATCTCTCTGCTTGGGATGACATGATTGACAGAACTAAATTCTCCAGATTCACGAAGCTCCGTGTCAGAATAGTGTTATTCTGACACAAAGTGGTTTGTGTCCATGTAGAGCAGCAGCACGCTTTGAATATCAATTAAGGCATGTGTGTGTGTATGTGTGCGTGTGTTTGTGTGTATGTGTGTGTATATATATATATATATATATATATATATATATATATATATATATATATATATATATATATATATATAGATTCACTTCATAATACTGAAAACTCAAAACACTTAAAATGAGAAAACTTAATAATATAGAAGACCAAAACACTGAAACTTCAAAACATTGAAAACTCAAAACACTGAAACTCAAAACACTGAAAACACATATCATACATATACTGAGTTTAAACAACATAAATCATAGCACTTTCCACCAAGTGTAAGCAGGGGGCAAGCCCCGCTGCACCCCCCATATCAACTCCAAGATTGCACTTAGTGTAGTGAAGTGCAACCTTGGAGTTGATATATATATATATATATATATATATATATATATATATATATATATATGTAGTGGGGGGTGGTGCACTCCCCACATGGGGGTGCAGGGGGGGCTTGCCCCCCTTCTTACACTTGGTGGAAAGTGCTATGATTTATGTTGTTTAAATTAAGTATATGTATGATATGTGTTTTCAGTGTTTTGAGTTTCAGTGTTTTGAGTTTTCAAGATTTTGAAGTTTCAGTGTTTTGAGCTTTCAGTGTTAATATATATATATATATATATATATATATATATATATATATATATATATATATATATATATACCACTCACAGTCCCCATTAAGGAAACCACTGTAAAGAACTTCTGCAAAGCCAACTTCATGCTTCTTAAGACAGAAGTGGCTAATTTCATGACACCCATGTAGACGGAAAATAGAAGCACGACTGCTGAATATTACACCACTGCACCTTATGAACACATACACAAGTGCATGGATCATGCCATCCCAAACAGAACCAAGATGCTCTCCTCCCAATAAAGAAAACCAATCTGGTGGTCCCCTGCCATAAAGAAACTGTACAACAGAAGAAATAAACTGTTGTAAAAAAGGAGTAAACTCCCATGATTGTAAGAACTCCCTTATCAACCTCAATAAGAAGCTGAGATCCCTCATAAAATCCACCAAA
The DNA here is from genome assembly GCF_019279795.1 of Protopterus annectens. Classification (NCBI taxonomy): domain Eukaryota; kingdom Metazoa; phylum Chordata; order Ceratodontiformes; family Protopteridae; genus Protopterus; species Protopterus annectens. Next base: position 994,065,897 of record NC_056747.1, read on the forward strand.
GCTAGTTACAAAAACAAAATTGCAACTGATTCTAAAGAAAATCACAAAGCTTTCTATAGCTATGTCAAGAATCTCAATGTCAACACTCAGATATGGTCTGTTACAGCACAATGGCAGTAAATATACAAAACCAAGTGATATTACCAACATCTTAGCTGACAGGTTCAGTGCTAACTCCCCTCTCACCCACTAAAGGGCCCATCTCAATGCTGGACAAATGTAAAGCCCCTGTAATCATGGCTGCACAGGTAGAAAACACACTCTCAAAAGCCAAGAATACAGCATCGATGGGACCAGACGACATCCCATGCTGTGTTCAGCACAAACTACAGAACGAACTGGCACCCCACCTGAGTACCGTGTTCAGTCATAGCCTCTGTTCAGGCTTTGTGCCTACTGAATGGTACACAGCAACGGTTATCTCAGTGCACAAGGGGGGAGCCACCACAGATGCTGGGAATCACTGCCCCATCAGCCTGAGAAGCCTGATCTGCAAGGCCATGGAGCATATCATCATGGAACTTATAAACAATGACATAGGTAACCTCCAAACTGTGGGCCCCACTCAGTTTGGGTTTGTGAAAGGTACATCATGTGCTAAACCTGACTAACTTCTTTGAAGCAGTCACCAGAGCCAAGGACAAGGAAAAGGTGTTTCACACAGCCTACCTAGACCTTGTCAAGGCTTTTGATAGCATCCCCCATTCTGAAATTGCAGATAAACTCACTAAACTAGGCATAAATACCTATGTCACGAAATGGGTTGCCAACTGGCTTACAGACAGAACCCACACTGTGAATGTAGCAGACTCAAGTGACAAGTGGAGTACAACAGGGTTCAGTCCTTGGTTCTCTACTGTTTGGCATCTACTTCTCTGAAGTTCAGGCTAACACAGAGGGTCCTTGATCTTGGAGATACCCACCATTATTATGCTGAGAACATAGATAGACAGTTGGGTGAGATGGTGGCAATCCTCGACTGTAGGATGTCTGTGCCACAGCATGTCACAGGAGTTAAGCATCAGCCACATGGACATAGGACAGCACATGTGCTTCGAGTACAATGGTGTAAAACTGTAAACCATGGCCACATTTGTCACTCGAACACACACAGTCAGAATACTGGTCTCACACACACACAAATATACACACTTGGCACAACTGAGATTAGAACCATTACCTACCTAGGTCTTGTTATTAAAGTGCTCTGTATTTATTGCACATACTACGGAGAAAGAAGGGTGAAGTGTGCTCCAGAGTTCCTCTAAGGTGAACAGCATCCACTGGCCTTGTACTTTATGGCAATGGGAAATGTCCTGGGTGAGAATGGCCAGGAAATACTATCAGCTACAGAAATATACACAATGACCAACACAGATACAGCCATACAAACATTTGCCACACCTGTAGTTAGCAGCCCTGCCTATCTTGTCATTCAGTCCATACTGCTACCGAGTTTTGGCACACAGCACATGCCTTATTGGGCTGAAGAGTATCACCAGTTACCTGTATGGTTGAAGGTGACAGCAGTCCTCATAAAGTGGACTTTGGGACAGGTACTGGGGGTACCATAGTGTACAAATATCAAACTCAGCACCCTACCCACATTGGATATAGTACTCACTCATACCCATGATAATGCTATGATAGACCCACAATCACACATTTACCAGGAATGAGATTCATAACTTTTTCTGCCTATCTAATTATTACTATTGCACTGATATGCATTTATCGCATGTGCCACAGAGCTAGTAGAGTGAATATTGTTTTGTGGCTCTCCTAAGGTGAGCAACATCACCATCCCTTGTAATGCATGGCAATGTGCAGTGTATTTGGAGAATGGAGCCTCAGAATGCTGTCTCCGACAAATATGGACACTCACACATACTTGCAAATACACACATACACACACACACACACACACACACACACACACACACACACACACACACACACACACACACACACACACACACACACACACACACACACACACACACACACACACACACACACACACACACACACACACACACACTCACATTTAGCAGGACTCAGAGGGTAAACCACACCTGTCTACTCACTCGTAGAACAGTGTTAATCTGGTACTGCTCAAGGTAGCCTATAGGGTGAAGAGTGTCACAAGGTACCTTTACAGCGCAGTACAGCAGCGGCACCTTCTAAGTATAACAATGGGGGTGTAGTGGGTGAGAAGGTCCGCAAAGTATTTTCAACTACAAGTTTACAAACTCACAAATACTGTTATACTCAGTAATGCACACAGACACATTTGTCAGTAGTGAGGTCCATTGGTGCAGGTGTCCCTGGGTGTGTACTAGGCTAATGTCCATGGAGATATGAGAAGAGTAGGGCATGTGAGTACACTGGTATCATGACAACTGACATTTGTCAGCATGCCATCTATCAACTACTGCCACTTGAGTGATCCTCAGGGTGACAGTTATATTCACCATCCACTCATCTGTCTTTCTCCTAAAGAGGGCCAGTGAGGTGCTTTGATTGACATGTATGCAACATATATTGCATAAGGTGGCCAGTGTTTGGGTTATGGACCTGTCCCCAAGCATGGTCTATTGAATTGGTAATGCAGTTGAGGTATTCACGGCATGTGGTGCATACAGATTGGGGTTTCCTAGCTGTGGCATTTGTAACACAGCTGGGCAGACATGGCATTGTCAGTCAAGCAGGGATTGCCTGTAAGTAGCCAAGATGTGACCAGAACACTTGGAGGTTTTGGCCTCTTTCCACATCAGACAGTTGTTTCATGCCTAGGGTCATACATGTCAGGTACACTTGCAGCCTACCCAGTTGTTGAAGGTGTCTACTGTGTTACATGGCAAATGGTCCATTGGACCTGCTGATTGGCCTAATGAGTGGGGAATAGAGGGAGACATTGACCTCTTCATTCCTGGATGACATATCTTTAGTTATGCAATGTACCACATGGAAGGACTTTCTGTCCACAGTGGCAATGTGATAGTCAGAAGAGAGGTTGCTGTCAAGCTGTGTTCACAGACCTCCTATAAGGACATCTATCTCCATTGGACTATCACCAATGTGGTCATTTGTGGACAACACATTGATTCAACAGGGGATTGGGACACATTTCTTGACACTGAGACTAAGGCCAGTGTTCTGACAACAGTTGGAGGTGTCAGTGGTGACTTTATGCAGGATGTTAACATAATCTGGGGATGTAAACATAGCCCCCAATTAGCAATTGTCTGCAAACATTGTTAACCACAGTTCATTCCTGTTGGGCTGGATATCAGATCCACACACAACACACAAGACTGGACACAGGACAAGAACCTGTGGTATTCCACACATGACTGTTTGGCAGTCTGACACCACTCATGACTGATTTTCAGTATGACATGGATTCCCCTGCTGTCACACTGTGAGTTCCATCTGTGAGCCAGTTTGAAAACCACTTAGTGACATAGGGATTAAGGAATTGATGAGTGTGTTTGTCTATGATTCCTGAGTGTGGAATTGTATCACAGGACTACAAGGGGCACATATCTTGTTTTGGACTCCATATTGTTCTATAGTAATATCACATGAAAAACAAATTATAGGGCTGAAGAGTGTCCACAGCTACCACAAAAGTGGGCCCTGTACAGTGGACATTTGGTAGTTTGCTGGGTGGACCACACAAAAGTGTAGCAAAACCCACAACCCCAATGGATATGTATCACACTACCAATGACAAAACCACAGACAGAGACACACACACACTTGACAGGAATAAAATTCAAACACCTACCTCACTGCACTACAGTATTACGTATTTATCAGATGCACCATGACACTTACATGTTTAAGAGCAGTCCAAAGGTATCTTTAAAGGTGGGTGACACCAGCAACAATGATAAAGGAGGGGAAAGGGAAGTGTAGTAAGTGCCAATTGGCCTCAAAATCATGTCATTCTGACTACAGACACTCTCACATGAACAAACACAATTTTACATTTGCCAGGACCAAGATTAGAACTCCTACCTAACTAGTTTACTGCACTATATCATTACACATTTATCAGACGCACCACTACATTTACATATTTGAGAGCTGTCCAAAGGTATCTTTAAAGGTGAGGGACATCAGCAGCAGCAGCGATAAAGGAGAGCAATGTGAAATGGAGTGAGTGGGAATGGCCTCAGAATCATTCACCTACAAACACACACACACACACACACACACACACACACACACACACACACACACACACACACAGACCGACACATCTTTACATTTGGCAGGACTGTGATTAGGATTGCTACATAAATAGTTATTGGTACTCTACTGTTACACATTTATCACAAGCACAACAGAGCCTATAGGGCTGAGGGCTAACAAAAGAAATTTATACAGTGACTGACTGCAGCACATGTTCTGATATTGGGTAATGGGATGTGTACTGCGTGGGGATGGAGTAAAACAGTAACTCCTTCACACACTTGCCAAGACCAAGATTCAAAACTCTACCCATCTACTTTTTTGCTTGAGTAAGTCATGCATTTATCACATGCACTATTGAACTTATAGATCTGAGGTTTTCCCAAAGGTACATCTAAGGTGACATACATCATCAGATAGTGTAGAATGGGACTATGGGATGTGTACTGGGTGGGAAAGACTTCATAATACTACTGTCTCTCACTTTCAGTGTCTCTCTTCCCCATGTGTATGTGTGTGTATGTTTGAATTATTGTAGTATGTTGGCCTTAGATATATGTGCGTATCACACATATCTGCCACCTACAGCTGGTTGTACATTTTCCTGTCCAATGTGTGTGTGTGTGTGTGTGTGTGTGTGTGTGTGTGTGTGTGTGTGTGTGCGTGTGTGTGTGTGTGTGTGTGTGTGTGTGTGTGTGTGTGTGTGTGTGTGCGCACGCGTGTGTGAAGACCAAACAGTTTACATTTTGGTGTGTGTGCATGGATATCTGCACATATCAGATATCTATGGTCTACTGTGATGTCAGACATGGACTTTATTTCTCTATGTGTAGGAGCATGCCCGGTATGACCTTCTATATTGAGTGTGAGGATCCATTCTCTAGGAGCATGCCCAGTATGACTTTCTGTATTGAGTGTAGGGATCCATTCTCATAGTGTAGGAGTATGCCCAGTATAACCTTCTATATTGCTTGTGGGAGTCCATTCCAGGGAGAGTTGTACTCCAGCCCAGGGTTTTGTGTGCTACAGCTACACCTAGCAAGCTATTTTTGCAGGATATCTGTAGATAGGTTGTCAATATGGAGACAAAATTGGTCCAAACATGGGAGGATACTGTGTGTAACTAAGTTTCCTATTACTGTCTGTGTTGTTTGTATAACATGTTCTGTTTTAGCATAGATTTTTGGACATATGTACTGTTTTACAGTGTAATGTATTGTGTCATCAACTGCTGACAGATATCATTGTTTGCTCACAGTTGTTTACCAGGGAAATATAAGAGCAATGCAGCAGAGACCAATATTGTGAGGCAAAGACTATACATTGTGGCACAATCCTGCCATTGTGGAGGGGTGGCTACAGACAATTGAGCGGTAGGTCTGTATAAATGGTCCAGCACCTTGGTGCTATGCTGGCTGGGGATCCCCTTCTTGTGGATTTCTCATCTTAACTGAATGGTCATATCCTGCTGTGGGCATACCTCTCAGCTGTACATATTTGGCCAGGTTATCCAAAGGCAGGACTCATATATCTTGTCAATCTAATTCACATTGTGGTTTACAAGCAGGTCTGTGGTTATGCATTCCTGGGTTTGCAGTCACGGGGAAGTATGAGCAGACATTAGAGTTTCAGACTTCACACACTCCATGATATTCATGCTTTTATGCCCCCCCCCCCCCCACACTGTAATTCTATCCTCTTCCCAACAGTATGGGAGCAATATCTAAGAAGTATTTCTATAGTTTGATCTTTATCACAGCAGTATTTATGTCTTGGTCCACAATTCTTGCACCAAGACATTGAGAGGCATGTTACTGGCATTTGTCAGCATGGCCTTGCATTTGTTTTCTGCTTAATGTGTTATGTTGTTAGTTAGGACCCTGTGGCATTTTGTATGATGGCACTATGGGTGAAGCATATAATGGCACTATGGGTGAGCCATGGGCATTTGTCAGAGGCCTGTAGGCCACATGAGAGTGATGCAGGCCACTGCATTTTGTCACTCATATGTTACTAGGCTGCAAGCCAGTGGATTCCCCTGGGGTGACATGGGCAAGTGTGTGAGATGTTCCTGACAATACTTCTAGTTCATAGTGATGCATCAGTCAGGATGTGTGTAGGTTGCTGCTTATGGCTAGGGAAACACCTGCGTAGGACACCATTTCATGCTGCATCCTATGTGTATTCCAGAAAAGAAGTGTGATGATTTTATAATCATTCCCAACAGCAAGGATATGACTGATGAAATACCTGTGGCTGTTGGGAAGGGTTGGGTGGACTGAGTGCATGTGTGATATGGAAGCTTATGGCACCTGACTCACAGATATAACTGGGACCTTCTCCTGCCTTGTATGTTAACATCTGCAGGGTATCATTACTTTATAACTATGGCTTTTGTGGGCTGCAAGTGATTGGGCAGAAAACTAGTATTCCATATTAGAAGAACAACTAATGTGATGCTAACCTCTATATTTAATTCCAAAGGTGTGTGCAGTTCAGAGTTACTTTCTAGGCACTGCAAAGAGTACTTCCACCTGTGTACTGTTTCTATACATGGACCCCTGTTCATAGCCTGTCCAGCTTTCTGACAGTGACACATACTGACATCTGGACAGTGATTGTGTACAACTAGTAACATAGGTGTAGTTGAGAAGCAGATTGGTTGGCACCATAGTTGTTGGAACATGGCCCAGTCAACCACAGTACTTTACCTAAGCCACTGAGGCACAGCATCTAGGCCTATATGCTGTCCACTTCCAGACAATATTAAGCACTCACAAAAATTGGCACACTGACCCATGCATATAGTGGACATACACCAATTATCATGTTGACTGGGACAGCTCAGGCAATCTGTGCTCCACTGATATTACTCTACAAACTTGCATGTTACTGCCATTTATACATGGGGTTGGGGGGGCATACCTGACAGGTCTATATTAGATGAATAAACAATCAAAATGTTGACTACAACATGCTAGACATACTTTGATCGAATGTTCATCTAATCAAACTCTGAAAATAACGAAAACCAGAGTTCCGAAAAGTTTTGTTTGCCCCACAACTTCCCTATACTAATATGCAACACACAAACATACAACTAATACATATAAACCCATACATGCTCACATCATTCAACAACCTTCAAACCTAAAGACACTCGTCTACTTTTAAAAAAAAGTGGGGGGGGCTTCACTCCCCACACCCCCAATCTATATATACCAACTCCGAGATCACTCTACATTGGGAAAGGGCAATTTCCTGTTAATCACAACATACACAGACAACTATGGAATTCACTTACCTAGCCATTCCAGACAGTGTAGCGTCCTTACATCACAAGGTACACTCACTACCATGGCCAACTAAAACTTTTTGGAACTCCGTTTTTTGTCTTTTTCAGTGTTCGATTAGATGAATGATCGATCAAAGTGTGTCGAGCATGTTGTACACGACATTTTGACCATTTGTTCATCTAATAGGAACCCCACCTGACAACATTTGCACTGACTGCACTGGTATTTCAGTTATACTCTGCTTCTATTTAGTATTGTATTATGCCCTATCTTGCAGAATGGAGGCATATCAGTAAAGTACACAAGTTAGATTGTAATGGCATTCATTTCAGTTTCAGACTTCTTACACTTCAGAACTATACTGCAACTGCCAGACCTGTTGTAGTATGTTTGTGTAGGTCTATAGGGGAGGCTGTTCACCATTGCCAGCATTTGTGGAGCTTTGCCCGACCTTTCCTTCTGGTCATCTGCACCTGTCCTACTGGGTGAAGCTGGGGGTGGGTATGGGAATGCTCATTGACATCCATGTGTGTGACCTGTGGATACCCACAGTTAGTTGAGCCACCACATCTACTGCAGTGGGAGTTGTCACCTTGAGTACTACTGCCTAGTATGGGGACAACAGTATTTGTTATGGATTTCATGCTGTCCCATATAGCTGTCAGTTGTCTGCTGCTATCCCATTTGGCCACCCAATTCCCTTGTATGCTTGCATCTATATTATAGATATAACTATCAGAACATGCTACTCCATTCAGTAATTGATAGTAAGGGTGACTTACCTTGTGCCTGTGGTGGTATTGAGGATGGTGCTGGAGAGCTGACTATGTGGGATGCACGTAGTACACTCCCTATACATGTTAAAGTACAGGTAGTGTCATGTTTGGCATCCCTTTTACTGTATGTGTGAGTTTGATAGAGGTATCAGTCCCTGGATCCCTGCAGTGTCAGTGTGTGTGCTATGAAGTACAGGCCGGCACTGAGGGACTCTGGATAACAAAGTTCGCAGATGACTGCAAACTAGGAACCATTATTGAATCCACTAATGATGGGAATATTCTACAAAAGGGCCTTACAGAAACAGATGCTTGGTGCCTGAGCCATGGGTTCAAGCTCAATGCCAAGAAGTGTATAGTAATCCCCTTTGGGAAAAAACGTACCCATGAATTACCACATAGGTGGCAGTACACTAAACACTGAAAGTGTGATAAGAGATTTAGGAACACAGGTGGACAGTGGTCTCACCTTTGATAACCACATCACCACAACAGTCAGGAAATCCTTCTATGTGGCACACCTCATCACTAAGGGCTTTTCATCCAGAAAAAAAGGAGGTCATTGTCCCACTGTACTCATCCCTCATTAGACCCATCATAGAGTACAACTCCCCATTTGGTAGGTACCTCACAAGACATCTGCAACAACTGGAAAGGCTGCAGAAACACCTTACTAAAAGAATCACAGGCCTAAAGCAGATGCCCTATGCTGACTGACTAAAAAAACTCCAACTATACTCTGTCAGATATCGTCTACTCAGAGGCGATCTCTGCTTAAGATACAAGGCCATGTCAAACCCAGAGCTGTTGGACATGCTACACTTAAAGAAATCCCAATCCATTAAAGCCACATGCTCCAAGGACCTAAACTTTGTCATCACAATGAACAAAACATGCTGGAGGGATAGGTTCCTGACCCAGAGACTCCCCATACTCAGGAATAGACTGCCCATACATGTCAAGCAGAGTGCCTTCTTGGCCGTCTTCAAAAGGAACCTTGATGATTGGATGGGAGAAAGGAAATTCACCCCGGGGATCACATCAGTCACCCTGCTAGACAGGGGTCCAAGGAAGTAAATATCGTGGGAAGAAATAGCCAGGGAATTGTTATGGCTAGGCTTGCATAGGCCCTAGGATTGATAGCCTAGTACCAACCTATGAACCAATGAACCTATGTGTTGCCTCCTTGCCAAGGCACAGGCATACTGGGCATGCCTCTCTCTGCCTCTAGGAGCAGGCTCAGGAAGTTCCTCCTCCAAGACCCTCTGTGCCTGTGGTGATCTTGGCAATGGTGAGGGGCTGTGTGGCCGCTCCCTGTGTTGTCCCTGCTGCAGCTGTTTCTGCAGGATCACATTGTGCAGCATGGCACATACTATGAACATTTGTCCACATGTAGCTGGAGAATACTGCACGGCTCCACTGGATATGTCAAGGTAGTGGACCATGACTTGAGAATCCCAAACACATGCTCTATAATGATCCTGGTTTGTGCATGTGCCTCATTATGGCATTTGTGTTTGGGGGTGTACATTTCTGATGGGTGTCATCAGCCACAGCTCCAGTGAGTAGCCAGCATCACACACTAGGTGACCAATTGGGATTCTCCCTGGCAAACCCCTGATACAGCTGTGAGGAATGCCAGATGTGGGAGTTGTGATAGCTTCCAGGGCTGACAGCACACACTTGCATGATAATGCCCTGGGCATCGCACACAACCTGGCTGTTGATGGAGGAGAAGCCCTTGCAGTTGATATAGACCCTATCCCACTCACCAGGTGGTGCTTTGATGTGGATGTGCGTGCAGTCTATGGCACCCAGTACTTGAAGGTATTCAGTTACACAGTGGAAAAGATGCATATTGCTGGTCAATTCCTCATGGGTGTTGCGGAAGTAGATGTGTTTATGGACATGTCTTAGCATGGCATCCAGGAACTGATGGAGTACTCTGGGTGCAGATGCCTGTGTGCCCATCACTTAGCTAAGGTTAATGCAGCTTATGTGGCTGAAGAGGATAAGAAGGAAGATATATGTAAATAGAACAGCATAGCAATAGTATAGTGAGCAGCGCATTCGCCTTACAAACAAGCATTCACAGTTCGAGTCCCACTGCAGCACTTTCCATTGCAAAGCATGTTATGACCAATATTTTTGTTGCATAACCCACTAAATAACATATATTTATGAATTGGAGTATTGCAATAAATGCTCATGTGAGTTGTCAGTGTCATAATGAATAAAGCAGGTTTAAGCACCAATAAGCAGTAGCAAGCATATTTAAGCACTAGTAAGTGAGTTTAAGCCTATTTGCGTGGGGGTAAGCAATGCACACACAGGTTAAGCAATTTTGAAGTTAACTCTCTCTAAGCATATGTAACTAGAGGTTAGCATTGCTTACCCTCGTGCAAATCTGCACAAACTCGTTTACAAATGCTCAAAAGTACCTTAATCACTCTGTAGCCAATGGTCCTTGTTCTGCCCATCAACAAAATAAACAGCCTTGCAGGTCTTGAACCCAGGACCCTATAGTCAGTGTAGTTAATCACCAGGCCATCACAGCAGTACATACGAAAGAGGTATCAGCAAACAAGTCTTCGCTATAGTAAAAATCAAACTGAACCTGTGAAAGGAATCAGTATACAGACATATGTTCCATAACCCAGTACATAACATAAATATGTGAGCTGGAGTACAGCAGTAAGCCCAGAAGTCAGGTGTAATTGTAATAGAGTGTTGAAGTCCCCAATAAAATACAAGGACCCTATAGAGTGTACTTTCACATGAATCATGGGCACCAGGCATACATATAAGATGTAATGAATAATAAATCAATGCCAAAAATGAAATATAATGCAAAGTCAAATGTAAGCAATGCTAAGCATTGCACAGGCCAGCTTAGGATGTGTAAGCAATGTGTAGGCCAGTTAACTCAATGTATCCAGTGTTATATCCCTTTAAACAATGCCAACCTTAGGTAAGCAAGTTTGCCCATAGCTTAGCCTTTTCAAAACTGGCCAATCATGAAAAAGTGCAGGAAATCAGCCCTACTTAAACCCAAGAGGTGGGAATACATCTCATAACTGGTTGTAGCTTCCCTTGCAGGCACTATGTCAGGAAGGGAAGAGGGTGTGTGCTTTTGGGTGCAGTGCTGGTGCATCCAGGAGTCCAGAGTCATGGCAGGACTCCTTGTCAAAGACCATGACCAGAGACTGCTGCAGGGCCAGTACCAGGGCTCCCAATACAAGGTGGAGGCCTGGGATCGTCTTGCCCATGACCTCACCAGTGCCACTGGCATACCCTGAACTGGTGAGCGGGTCAGGCATCACTATGCCGACCTGAAGTAGCATAATGGGGACCTCTTAGACCAGTGGATCCAACAGGCTATAACGGCAAGGGCTGTACCAGCTGTGTGTAAATATCACCCCACTATGCGTGTATTAATTGCCAACTCATGTATATCATGGAAAAGTATGACGAAATATTCCTCTTATGACCTCCACAGCTGCAAGTGAGCAGGCCATGAACCAGGTGACCCGTGGAAGTCACCTGGAGAGGCTGCAATGCTAGGCAGGTCAGTAATACTCTCGCATTTACTGTTATAGGAAATAAATATAAAAGTACTAGTAAATTAATTACCTGTATAAAACCTGTATTGTTTAAGCCACGTACTGCTTTCACTGGAGAATATGGCAGGAAGAGTGTCATATAGTTTGTATGTAAATAAAAGCGTAATAGACTGACAATAAAGATATAACTGCTGGACTGCATGTGTATACTCCGGTATCATATGGTAATGTAGATTTGCAATCATGTAATAGTACTGTTGTATTAAGCACTGTTATCCACATTGTGCACCATAAATAGAATGCGTAGGAATGCCTGTATATGACTGGTGTAATCCCCAGAAGCCATTTAGTACAACTGAGAGACACATAGACAGAAAACAGGGAAAATGCAGAAAACAAAACCTGAATAGCAAATGCAACTGAGATGTAAGCTGTTATTTTTTTTTAGCACACACAGCCATGGTTCGAATCCTGCCAGTGGTAGTAGTCTGCATACAAAATCATACCCCACAACTGTACAAATATGTCTAGCATGTCCAGTAAAGTGGCCCATATATGTTGCCTGTCAACCTGTCCTCCTAGATCCCAGACATATTGGCAGCAAACAGGAAATACAACGGATTGACACACAACTATGAGAACAAAGCTGGCACACTAGCAACTCCACAAAACCTTATGAGACTAAGAAGACATGTATGACCCATTTACACCCCCATCTTGTCAAGCAGTGGCCAGTGTGTACCGTAACAGAGTGAGATGTATATGCATAATAGTAATGTGGAATCTGGTACTGTGTCTGGCAACAATCAGGTAGTGCTAACAAACATTTCTCCCACAGGTCTGTCAGATACCAACACTGCCCAGAAATACAAGTATGATCCCATGTGCTGGTACTGTTTACATTGGTATTGTATGGCATTGTGAGTGATGCAGTTGCTCTGAATAATGAGTTATTACTCATCACTGTCGCCCACACTGTCCTACAAAACATAACTGTCTAGGAAATCTGTATAAGAGTGTTGTAATACAAGGTCAGAATGCAAAAGCACAGGAGAAATAGAAGACAGAAAGCAGACAGGAGATATACAGCAATATCTATATAGCAGACACAACTCTAATGGACAGTGTTTAAGTTGTAGCAGACACAACCATGGATTGAATCCTGGGAGTGGAAGTAGGCTGCATACAGAATCATACCACACAACTGTACAGATAAGACCAGAATGTCCAGTATATGGGCCCATATCTGATGCGTGTTTCCCTGGTAAGTCTGTGGGATGTTCCCAGATGTTTAGCCAGCAAACAGGGAATACAAGTGATTGTCCAACATCTATGTGAACAAACCTGTCACTGTAACAACTCCCAAAACTGTTAGGAGAGTAATAAGCCAAGTATGTCCTATCTACACCCCCATGTTGTCAAGCTTTGACCAGAGTGTGTACAGTAACAGAGTGAGATGTATGTGCATAATATTAATGTGGAATCTGGTACTGTGCATGGCAACTTTCAGGTTGTGCTAACAAACATTGCTCCCACAGGTATGTCGGATACGAACACTGTGCTGAGAAATAAAAAAACATTATACCCTGTACTAGTACTGTTTATGCTGGTATTGCAGAGAATTGTGAGTGTTGCAGTTTCTCTGAATAATAAAGTATCGCTGATCACTGTCACCCACACTGTGCTACATAATATAACTGTGTAGGAAAGTATGTATATGTGTGTGTCAAGTTACTAAAGGTTGAAGTGGGCAATATTCTAGATATGTCCCGGTACACCTGCATGTGGTCAACACATGGCTAGTGTTTGTGCAGAAAGAGTTGGATAGCTATTTGCATAACATCAGCCCAGAATCTGGGAGCATGTGTAGAAACAGTTAGTTAGTGTCAATATACATTCCCTCCACAGGTATCCAAGGTAAGAGGTGTATACTGCAGGCAAAACCAGTTCATGTATAACGATGACAACAGCCATATCACTGTCCAAACTAAGGCTATAGGGTAGTGTAGTAAGACTTGTAAGGTACAGATAACAGCACTGACTAGGAAAGTAATGTGGACTACAGGAATATACTAGTTGTTAATTGAAATCTTTCTCTCCTCCCCACCATATCTCCAACAATAAACAACATACCCACCACAACCAGTATCTAATAACTCCAATGATCTGATAATGTCCTGTTGTTTGATAAATATTTTAATTGTTCCCATGCATGCGCCATATTGAATTATTTCAACACTGGTGGCATGGTGCCATCAATGTACCTGTATGCTGTACTTAATACCACTGTGGTCCCTGTACTGGTACTGTTTACTCTGGTATTGTAGGGAATTGTGAGTGTTGCAGTTTCTCCCCCACCATACCCCAAGATTCTCACTACACCTTTCTAAACATACTGGAAAATATTAAGATAGAACCAAACACCCTAATACTGGGAGATTTTAACTACCCTGCCATTAACTGGGAAAGCTACTCATGTACCAACACCTTTGCCCAACGGTTCTTGGAATTTATAAATTCCAATGCCCTGGATCAACTAATCCATAGACCCACCAGGGGCTCCAATATCCTAGACCTGGTCATTACTAACATGGGAAATCGATGCTCCACACCTATGGCACCCCCTCGTTAGTCACGTCTGACCATAAGCTAATCACCCTTAACATCCATATCCCACCCCCACCCCCCAGTTAGGAAACCTCCATAAAAAACTTCTCCAAAGCCAACTTCATGCTACTCAGGTCAGAAGTGACAAACTTATGACACCCATGCAGATGGGAGCTGGAAGTTCAACTGCTGAATCCTACACTAAGGCACTGTAAGAGCACATCCACTCATGCATAAATTGTGCCATCCCAAATAGAACCAAGATGCTCTCATCCAAAAAAAAGAAGCCAATCTGGTAGCCCCCTGCCATAAACAAACTTTACAACAAAAGGAAGAAACTGTTGCAGAAAAGAGGAAAATCCCAGGATGTAAAAAACTTCCTTACCAGCCTCAGTAAGAAACTGAGATCCGTCATAAAATCCTCCAAAGCTAGTTACGAAAATAAAATTGCCAAAGATTCCAAAGACAACAACAAGGCATTCTATAGCTATGTCAAGAATCTAAATGGCAATGCTCAGATCTTCTCTAAGCTAAAACAGAACGGCATTAAATATACTGATCCCAAGGATATTGCCAATATCCTGGCAGATCGATTCAGTGCCAACTTCACCCCCCTCTCACCCCCTAAATGGCCCCATATCAATACCGGAAGATCGCCAAATTCTGGTAATAACGGCCACACAGGTAAAAAACGCACTCTTCAAAGCTAAGAATACAGTATCCATGGGACCAGATGACATCCCGGGCTGTGTACTACATGAATTACAATATGAACTGGCACCTCACCTAAGTGTCATGTTTAATCATAGCCTCACCTCAGGTTTCATGCCCACTGAGTGGCACACAGCTACATTTATCCCACTCCATAAGGGGGGATGCAACTTGGATCCCAGAAACTACCATCCCATCAGTCTGACAAGCCTTATCTGCAAGGCCATGGAGCGTATTATCATGGAACGTATAAACAAAGACATTGGCAACCATCAAACACTGAGCCCCACCCAGTTTGGGTTCGTGAAATGCCGATCTTGCCTCCTGAACTTGATTGACTTCTTCGAATCAGTCTCC
>NC_056747.1:994086409-994216382 GCF_019279795.1 Protopterus annectens
AAATTTTAACCCCTACTACACATAACATGTGTAGCAGTCTGATATCTCACTGGCTTGTTATCACATATGATGACACTAATTATGGTGTACAGCACATATGCACCTCTTACTGCATGACATATATACAAAGATTGACAGAGTTGTGGCTGGAGGCACATAGGGCCAGTATTGACATGTTGCTGTGATACCCTCATACATTTACTGTTGTAACAGGGTTTGTTGCAACATATGTCCTATGAGGGATATGAAGTCAGTAACTCTCACGGCTGTCACCATCTATAGACTGCAATCCTCACACTACCTTCTGCAGTTCACAGATAGGTACTCTCCTGGTAACAAATGGAAAAAAAGGCACCACACACTGCCCAGTCTGCAGAAGACCCTACAGATGGGGGTTTCCTCATAAACATAGCACTGACATGACAGCTATTAAAACATGTAGGACAGCCATTTGCACACACACACTGTTAAACCAACATTACTCCAAATGTAATATAGCAGCACTTAAAGTCTGTAGTCAGGTCAGGCACATCCTCCTCCTGTGTGTTGCCCTGTTTCCACAGTGTATGTTGTTAGAGGTAGATCCGCAATCCATCTGAGATGCTGTTTGCCAAACAACGGATTGAGGTCCTGCTTACAGTGAATGTAAAGGCCCAACACCAAAATGATGTTCCTAGATATTGGAGTGTGTTTCCATGCAATTGTTTATGGGAATGTTACCACAGCTGTTCTACATGCAATCAGCTAAAGGAGGACTGCAATTTATGCAGAGGCCATCAGTTGATTATGAGCAACACTTAAAATACACATGCTGCTGCCTTGGCACAGCAGGTGTAAGTCTCCACATCCACCAGAGAGGGAGTGAGAGAGGCAGACAGAGGCAAAGAAAAGTCAGGGGTGGTGGGAGAGTGGAACATAAACATGTTTGTGTCACACACCTACAAGTACAGGGTATCAAACCACTGATGACTATGTAGTGGTATCACATGTCTATGCAGTTATTGGATGCACCACATAGGTTACATGTTGAGGAGCCCTCAAAACGTATATGTGTTGGTGAGTGACATTTGCAACATGGATATGGTAGCTATATGGAAGGTGTAGTACATGTGCCTGTCCGCATGAACAGGTGCCAGCATCAACACAGCCACACTCTCACAGGGACACACACACATTGTCACACTTGGCAGGGCCAGGAATACAAATCATCACTAATGAGATTGCCACAACACCTTACTGTGCAGGTATCACATGCACCACAGGGGTCTTACAGAGGTTATATGGGTAAAGGGTATGTGGAGGTGTCTGACATCAGACAGCATGCTTCAGTATGCCAATGGGGGTTGTAGTGAGTGTGAATGTGGTCATACGCATCATACAACACACACACAGACACAGGGTGCTAGTACTAACATGCATGGGTGCATTGCTACATGGGTGTGCCGTGGTCGACTGTGCCAGATGGCTATACAAGGCTAGGTGATGGGTATACCTTGATATCAGGCCACATGACAATGGTCTTCATTGTGGCTCAGGGGTGTAGTGTCTGGATCTGACCACACAGGTGGGTATTGTATTCACCATCCAGTCACCTGGGTGACTATTGTGTGTGGCCAATGCTCTGCATTGCTTGCCATGTATGTGTTCCTTAGTCCACAACACAGATGGTGTCTGGGATGTGCACTTATCATCAGATGTGCCTGTCCTTGCTTCATGTGGCGGGAACTGTTAATGGATGGCAGGTTGACCCAGCACCTACAGTGATAGCATGATACCGGTATTCCCTGGTGTCAATGGAATTTGTCCATACAGGGCATGTTTTCAGGCATGGTATGTCCTTTGTGGGTCACATTTGAAGGCACCACAAGTGTTGCAGGTGTCCAGTGGGAAACATGGGAAAGGTGCACTGTCGGCATGTATGTGCCTATTGGACTGATGGTTGGGGTGCCATGCCCACTGTAGCCCACTGCAATCACACCATGGTTACTATCAGTGGGCAAAATGCAGGGTACTACCAACATAGCAGCTGTTGCCTAGGCAATCGTGTGTGTGCATGAGACATGGGTTGGAAGTGTTATCTGGGTAATACTAGGGTCACTCACTTTGTTCACCTGGCCTTGATGTCAGATGTAGGGGTGTGGATATGCACCCCAGCCTCTCGGCTATTTCAAATCTGTTATTCCAGTACGGTGGACATTATGATATATTCTAGGGCCACCATATAAGAAATTTGCAAAACCCATTTCCCATTGACTCCAGCTGTTACACACTCACAGACACCTCCACACAGGATACGAATTACAAACACAGAGACACACAGACCTGGCATGTCTGAGACTGGAACTCCTACCTCACTACCTTATTACACTACAGCACTACGCAATTAGAGGATGTGCCACCGAGATTAGTGGAGTACCTTTTCCCCAAAGGTGTATCTCACAGTAAATGACATCAGCAAGCTTGCCAAAGTAGGGCATTTGAGGTGTAGTGAGTGTGATTTGAGGTGCAGTGAGTGTGACTAGCCTAAAATGCATTGCTCCCTACATAGACATAGAAGCACACACAAAATGCCCATGTGTGGGGATAGAACCACTGCAACACGTCTACATTACACTACAGCATGAAGCAGTTATAGGATGCACCACAGGGATAACTGGAGTACACTTTCCCCAAAGGTGTATTTCACAGTGAATGACATCAGCAGGATTGCCAAAGTAGGGCATATGAAGTGTAGTGAGTGTAACTAGCCTAAACTGCATTGCTCCCTACACAGACATAGAACACACACAATACATCCACAACTGCTATGTGTAGGTCTAGAACCCCTACCAGAGCTCTACATCACACTACAGCATGAAGCAGTTAAAGGACACACTACAGGGATAACTGGAGTGCTTTTTCCCCAGAGGTGTATTTCACAGTGAATGACATCAGCAGGATTGCCAAAGTAGGGCATATGAAGTGTAATGAGTGTGACTAGCCTAAAATGCATTGCTCCCTACACAGATATAGAAACACATACAAATCATCCACAACTGCCATGTGTGGGGATTGAACCCCTACCAGAGTAGGATCGCCAAAGTATGGCATTTGAATTGTAGGGGGTATGACTAGCCTAAAAAGCATTGCTCTCTATACAGGCAGACAGACAGACACACACACGCAGATGCCAAGTCCGGGACTAGAACTCCTACCTATTTTATCACATTACAGCAGTACGCAGTTATAGGACATGCCACAGAGATTACTGGGCTGCAACTGTCCCAAAGGTGTATTTCAAGGTGGATGACATTAGCAGCCTTGCCAAAGTAGGGCATTTGAAATGTAGGGAGTGTGAGTAGCCTAAAAAGCATTGCTCTCTACACAAACAGAGACAAACACACATAGTTGTCAAGTCTGGGATTAGAGCTCTTATCTAGCTATTTTATCACACAACAGCAGTATGCAGTTATAGGATGCGCCATGGAGTTGACTGGGCTATAATCTTCCCAAAGGTGTATTTCAAGGTGGATGACCTCAACAGGCTTGTCATAGTAGGGCTATGGGGAGGGCAGTGTGTGTGCATGGGCCATAACCCACTCATCAAGGGGTTGACACACCACATGCGGGAACACGCAGGGCCATATTCCATAGGTACATGTATACAGCTGCTAGATGACTACTTCCTTTTGCCCAGCTAGCATTTGCACCACATAGTCAGTACTGCTGACAGATACCGTTGGCTAGTATCTACAGTGAGTGAAATCTGAATCTCATGTGCTTGTAGCCATTTGGCTGTTTGCTGGCTGGGACAGGCCTGGATGGCTCCTTGTCACAGTCACTCTCTTACACACATGTATGTACATCTACTTTTAGCTTATTATAGTGTGTTGTCCTTGGATATATGTCTGTATTTCTATCCACTGTGTGTGCAAAGCATGAGTGGTGCATACTGAGGAGTGTCTGCACTAACATCTGCAACTGCCAGATATGTCTGGTCCACTGTTGTTTGCAGACATGGGCTTCATGTGTGTAAGTATGTGAGCATGTTCAGTGTGACCTTCCAGTATGTTGCTGTCTGACATTTCTCTAAGTGTGTGAGCATGCCCAGTATGCTCTTCTGTATTGCATGTGTGGATCGATTCCAGGTAGTTTGTACTCCAGTGCAGACCTTTGTGTTGTGTTGTACACCTACAGGTGGCAAATTGTTTCTGCAGGGTATCCGTCAATCATTTGGCAATATGGGGACAAATGTGTGCAGGGGATAGTGTGTACTGTAGGTGATTTTGACTGTGCTGCTTCAGCTACATGGTACTGCCATTAGCAGAGATATTCAGACATGTGTACTGTTATACACTGTGATGTTTTTTATCCTCATGTACTGTCAGGTGGACATTTCTGCTCACAGTGATGTCTTAGGGGACAAGGGTGACTGCAGCTGTATTGTGGGCAGATGTCTACATATTCATGGTAGGTTATGCCGTCCTGGAGTGGATGCTCCAGACACTTGCTGCTGGGTCTGTGTATCCAGTTCAGCACATTGGTACAGTGCTGGCTGGGGATCCCATACATGTACATCCATCAACATGACAGTATGGCCTTATATTGCTATGAAAATACCTCACAGCTGTACAGATTTGCACAGGTTACCCAGAGGCAGAGGCCATGAGTCAGGACATTACCCCTATTGTAGTGTACAGGCAGGTATGTAGGCACCCATGTATGTGTTTACAGCCAGGGACAGTGTGTGCACACAGCTCTGTGTTGGACCTTGCACATTCCATGCTGCCCACTCTCCTACACCCTTCAGATATTCTCGCCTCTTCCTTACCTTATGTATACATTCTCTGATACTTTCCCTATGGCTATTACCCCATCATGGCTGTATGTTGGTGTTGATTGACAGTTCATGCAGTGGGACATGGTGGACATGTTACTGTGGTTTGTCCACATGGCCTTGCATATGGCATATGTGGAGTGTGTTGTTAATTGGGTGTCCATGACATAACATGTATTGGCAGTACATGTGAGACACAGGCCCTTGGCAGAGGCCTGTGGGCCATTAGCGGTTGATGTTGGCCAGATGTGGCAGGCTGTTGCATTCTGTCTGTCCTACAGTCTCACACTGCCATACAGTATATTCCCCTGGGATGACAGGACAGGTGTCCTAGGCGTTCATGCCAATACCTTCTATCAGTCTTGATCAGGTGGTGTGGATGCTGACAGGGTGCTACCTACAGCTGGCGACATACCTGCATGGGACACCTGCACTGCATGCTGCATTCTTTTGCTATTGCCATATACAGCTGGGGTTATATTGTGCCCATTCCCCACAGCAGGGGTACAACCAGAGAGGTACCTGTGGGTGGTGTTTGCATGAGCTGGGTACATGTGTGCTATTGACACTACTTGAATCTGACACACAGATATGCATTGGGCATTCCAGTTATGCTTGCATGTGCAGGTACATCAGCTGTTTCCCGATACATCAGTCCTACCTCCTTTGTGATTTGTGAGTGTGGGCAGACAACACCACTATCCCCTACTACAGGATCAGATAATATGATGCATACCTGTTTGTACTATTCCAAGGGTGTGTCCGTTTCACAGTGACACAGTATATACTGTAAGTCTGCGGTACTTTCCCCTGTGTACTGCTTGTATATCTAGCACAACAGCCATACCATGTCAGTCTTTCAGATGGTGACACGTATTACCACCATACATTGCAATGGCTTACTGCTAGCTTGTGTTATACTGGTGGGTATTGTGTTTGGTACTGCAGTTGTGAGGACTTGTCCCTGTCATCAGTGGTAGTAGGCAATGGCCACTTGATATTAACTCAACATGCATACATACCGACCACTCTCACACAATATGAAACACACACCAACCTAACACTCATATACCTGCATATTGTGCAGATGCTACCACCTATCCTGTTACCTTGGTCACCTCTGTGCATCTGTGCTCCACTGGTATTATACCTACACATACATGTTCCTACATTTCTACATAGGGTTGTAGGGGAGCACACCTGACTGTTATGACGTGTGTACATCGGATTGAGGGGGCACACCAGACCATTAATGCATACATACGTAGGATTGGTGGGAGCACACCTGACTGTTTCTACATTTCTACACAAGATTGGGGGAGGCACACCTGACTATTTCTACATTTCTACACCGGATTGGGGTAGCACACCTGACTGTTACTACATTTCCACACAGGATTGAGGGGACACACCTGACTGTTATTACATTTCTATGTAGGATGGGGGGCACACCTGACTGTTACTACATTTCTACACAGAATTGTGGGGCACACCTGCCTGTTATTACATTTCTATGTATGATGGGGGGGCATACCTGACACTTGTACACATTTACTATGACTGTACTAGTATGTCAGGTACTCCATTTCATTCTGTATTCTAACCTATCATACTGACTAGAGGCATATCAGTATATTACAGGTCTTAGCTTTGATTGACCTGCGTATTAGTTTCTGACTTCCTACCCTTCAGAACTGAAATCCCACTGCCTGACCTGCTGTAGTGTGTCTGTGTAGGCCTGTGGGGGAGGTTACCCACAGGCATCATTCAGAAGCCATAGCACAGCCTCTGTTTGTATTTGTCTACACCTGTCCTGTTGGCTGTGACTGTCGTTGGGCATGTGAACCCCCCTGTCTGACATGTGTGAGTCACTTACCTTGAGGGTGTCCCAGTACTGGGGGTGGTGCTGCAGGGTTGCCTATGTCGGATGCACATAGTACACTCCCTACACATGGTTGAGCACAGGTAGTGTCATGTTTGGCATCCCTTTTACTGTATTTGAGAGTCAGAGAGAGGTGTTATTCCCTGGGTCCCTCCTGTGTCAGTGTATATGCTATGCGTTGCCTCTTTGCCAAGGCCAGGGCATACTGGGCATGCCTCTTTCTGCCTACTGTGGCAGGCTCAGGTTGTTCCTCCTCAGAGGCACTCTGTGCCTATGCAGGCCTTGGCAATGGTGGGGTGCTGTGTGGCCCTGCCCCATGCTGTTCCTGCTGCAGCTGTTTCCGCTGGATCATATTATGTAGAATGGCACATACAATGACAATTTAGGTACATGTAGCTGGTGAGAACTGCAAGGCTCCACCGGATGTGTCCAGGCACTGGAACTGTTAACTTGTGCATCCCAAACACATGGTCTATTATAATTCGGGTCTGTACATGTGCCTCATTATGGAGTTCTTGTTCAGGTGTGTGTGCATTTCTGATGAGTGTCATCAGCCACAGCTCCAGTGCGTATCCAGCATCCCCCATTATGTGACCGTCAGGGATGACCACATTGGCAAATCTCTGGTACAGCTGCGTCAGATGCCAGATGTGGGAATCATGATAGTTTCCAGGGCAGTCAGCGCACACATTTATTATTATGCCCTGGGCATCGCACATGACCTTGCAGTTGATGGAGGAGAAGCCCTTGTGGTTGATGTAGACCCTACATCGCTCACCAGGCGGTGCTTTGATGTGTATGTGCATGTAGTCTATAGCACCCATTACCTTAGGGTATTCTGCTATTTGGTGGAACAGTTGCATATTGCTGACCAATGCCTCACAGGTGTTGGGGAAATATACGTGCTCACCGGCATGTGCTGACATGGCATTCAGGAACTGGTGGAGTACCCTGGATGCTGATGCCTGTGAGATCCCCCATCAGATCCCGAGTTGGCCTTTGGAAGGTACCTGTAGCCAATATTCTTAGGGCTACACAAACCTTGGTATCCACTAGGATGGGTTCCCTTCTGTTAATTCTGTGTGTCAGACGTGGCTGGCACAACTCAACAATTTGCTGTAGGAGGTCCCTGTCCACTCTATAGCGCTCCACTATCTCCAGCTCATGTAGCCCCTGGAAGGTTACCCTGGGTCTGTACACTCTTCTCTGTCTCCTCACTGTGTGCTGGTCGACAGCATTCACATCCTCACTATCCTCAGCCTCTTCCACAAATTGTCGTATGATAGCTATTGCAGCCCCTATCATTTTGTTGTTTTTGTTTGTTAAAACATCCCCACTTGTATACATTGGTGGTTTTTGAGTATGGGAAAAACCAGAGTGGAAGGTGTTTGCATAGTTTATAGTAGTGTTCTGGGCTGGTCTGGTCTGCTGCCCATGTAATTGGCTGATTCTAATACATTTCACCTGCCAGCTATGCTACTTCTCCTTGATTAACTTCCTACTACTGTTTTCCCTTCCCATTGTCTTCCTTTTTAAGCCCAGGGGCAAACACAGTGCTCAAATGTGCACAGAGCTGCTATTTCCTGGTTTACTTTTTTTTTCTTTAAAACCCAGTGAGTGGCGCACACACCCACTTAGGCAACGTAAAGAGTCCTAAGCAGACTCAGACACACATCCCTGCCTAGCTGTGCTAAATTAGGAGCAAACCTGAGCACTGGGCTCCAATCCGCTTACTGTATGCCTGACACACACCCCTATGATGTCAGTAACTCCTATGCTTGCACCAAGCTATTCCTGCTCTTACACTGTTGGGAGCTGGCTAGCATGCTGGGGAAATCTGGGATTCACTATCATTCCCTTCATTTGCATAGGATTGCCTGCTAATGCATAGTTACATGTCTCACACTGAGCCTCCCCCTTAGCAACCACTACTCACTGGCCATGTTGTCTTCTGCCTGCCATTGACTTTAATGGCAGAATAGTGATTTTAGTTAGAATGCTTATTTTAGATTTATTTTCTTATCCCCCCCCCTCCGATCCCGTTTGCGTGCCGCTGCCCTATGCTTAAACAGCCAAGATCAGCTAAAAAAAATAAAAGTTGATTTTTTTACTTTTTTAACTGTTTTCAATGCCAATGGCCTTACACTTGGCCATTGGCATGCTTCCTGAATGATATGCACCCTTTATTTGGAGCGGTCATGGCTCTGTTTTGGAATTTGCGGACATGCACTCAGTTATTAACCGAGTACATTTCTGCAGATTACACTAGTCCTGCACATCCGGTTTCCAGCTTCCTGGATCGCAGATTCACCTCATTTGCATGGATTTCTCCTGCGAATGTGGTAATTTGCATACAGGGGCTGAGTCCGTGCAGGACTAGTGCAGGAGCGCTTGTGCACGCCCCTGCAGGCTATTCCTGGCTCGCACGGCAGACATATTGCCTGATAGAGCTCCTGCACTAATCCTGCATGCTATGCAAGGCTTGCAGAATCTGGGGGACAGTCATTGAAGAGGCATTGAAACCCACATTCAAAGAAAATTCATCTGGCCAGTGGTGGATAAAGTTTACCTTTGGGGTGTTTTCAAATCATAGGCCCCTTGCACACATTTTTAGAACCATGCATACATATAAATGTTCTTTGATTACCTTCCTGAGTGTATCAAATTACAAACCTTGAATAATGCAGCGCCACTTGTTAGCGTGTTTTAAATTTGTACTTTTGAACAGTTTCCAGTAAGTAATGAAACAAATGTATGAGGCCATAATGACATAACTGCCCATTTTGGAACATTTCAACCATAAAAGGCCACTCAATATCAATCAATATGCAGAATCTCTGTGGAAGTAAAAGTTATCTGAATAATTCCACGTTAAAGAGATCTGTAACTAAGAAATAGGATTCAGCTAGCAAACAACTTTATATTTCAGTGTTTCAGCTAAAAATTCAGTGCCTACCAACAAAGTTTGACTTAGTGTGCTTTTTTTTCATTCTTACATGGTTAAATGACTAAGGACCTTTGCTTTAAGTGACAGAGCAAGGAAATGAAGGACAATTTTGAATATTATGAGGCTTTTTTCTGGCAGTTGCATGTATGTATACTAAGTAGCCTTTTTGCATCGAGACTGATAAATAGAATCTGGAGACATTCTGGTGGAAGGAGATTGGCTGAGGGAAAAGAAAAGAAAAGAGAAACCAGAGAGTTTGGCTAGTACATAATGTTCCCTGAAAACAATCAGGGGTTTTCCCAGGTATGACAGCTTTAAAGATAATACAAAACCAGTTAGACTTGAAGTAAAGTTTTCTCTTTTTTAAAATGCAACGGGGATACTAATATAAACAGGTGATTTTGTTTTTTTTTTTTCACCCTTCTTCTCTTTTTGTCTTTGTTCAGTTTTAAGAAATGTAGGCACTGCAATGAAAAAAAATAGGATGGGAGGAAATGGGGAAGAGCGAAAGGGTCTGGTTAAGAAACTATGGCAAAAGAAAAATAAGTGTGCTTTTTCCCATGCTTGAACAGGGAAATGACTGAGTTAAAACCCTAGGCATTATCTAGTAACAAGTTTATTATAAAACATGTAAATTAAAAAGAATACTGAATACTATAACATTTTTTTTTTCTGACAAACAAGGTACCCTTAGTAGTTTTGTGTCTGGTTTACATATCACTTAAAAACAATTTGATAAACAGAAATGGCTTGGAGAAAGTGAAGGGAGTCAAATGTTTTCTCAACTAGGAGAGCTATAAAGATGTATAAATGAAATACCACTTACTAATAGCACAGGCTGTGCCATGCATCTTAGCATGACTAACCTTTCTTTTTTGTAAACCTTAGCTTGTCTGTGTAGCTATCAACTTAGAATTTATGTTTTTATTTGGAAGTACTCCCAACACCCTAATAATGAGCGATTTCAACTACCTCACCATTAACTGGAAAACTACTCATGTACCAACTCTTTTGCTCAACGTTTTCTGGAATTCATAAATTCCAATGCCTTGGATAAACTTATCCACACCCCCACCATGGGCAGCAATATCCTAGACCTGGTCATTGCCAACATGGGCGATTGGTGTTCCACACCAGAGGTTAATTTCTCGTTGGTCAGATCCGACTACAAGCTAATCACCCTGGACATTCACATCCCGTCCCCACCCCATTAGGGAAACCACCGTAAAAAATTCTCCAAAGCCAGCTTCACGCTTCTTTAGACAGAAGTGTCAAACTTTGAGACATGCATACAGACGGACAATAGAGGTACGACTGCTGAATCCTACACAAATGCAATTTATAAGCACTTACACGAGTGCATGGATCGTGCTATTCCTAACAGAACCAAGATGCTATCCTCCAAAAAAAGGAAGCCAATCTGTTGGTCCCCTGCCATAAACAAACTCTACAACAGAAGAAAGGAACTGTTGCAAAAAAGAGTAAAATCCCATGATTGGAGGAACTCCCTGGTCAGCCTCAGTAAGAAGCTGAGATCCCTTATAAAATCCTCCAAAGCTAGTTACAAAAACAAAGTTGCCACTGATTCTAAAGACAACCACAAAGCATTCTATAGCTATGTCAAGAATCTCTATGGCAACACTCAGATCTGCTCTGAGTTACAGCACAATGGCATAACAATATACAGAACCAACTGATACTGCCAACATCCTGACAGATAGGTTCAGTGCTAACTTTACCAGCCTCTCACCCCCTAAAAGGCCCGTCTCTATACCGGAAGAATGCAAAGTTCCTGTAATCATGGCTGCACAAGTAAAAAACACACTATCCAAAGTCAAGAACACAGCATCCATGGGACCTGACAACATCCCAGGCTGCGTTCTACACAAACTACAGAATGAACTGGCAGCCCACTTAAGCACCATGTTCAATCAGAGCTTCACCTCAGGCTTTGTGCCCACTGAATGGAGCATAGTGACAGTTATCCCACTCCACAATGGACCCTGGGAACTACCACCCCATTAGCCTAACGAGCCTGGTCTGCAAGGCCATGGAACGTATCATAATGGAACTTATAAACAAAGACATTGGTAATCTCCAAACTCTGGACCCCACCCAGTTCGGGTTTGTAAAAGGCAGATTATGTCTCCTAAACCTGACAGACTTCTTTAAAGCAGCCAGCAAAGCCGTAGATGAGGGTAAGGTGGTTCACACAGCATATCTAATTCTTGCCAAGGCTTTTGACACCATTCCTCCTGTCTGGAATTATAGATAAACTCACTAAACTAGGTATAAATCCCTATGTCACAAGATGGGTTGCCAACTGGCTCACTGACAGAACCCACACTGTGAAAGTAGCAGACTCCAAATCCGACTTCAGACCAGTGACAAATTGAGTACCACAGGGCTCAGTCCTGGGTCGTCTCCTGTTTCGTATCTACTTTTCTGAAGTACAGGCTAACACAGAAGGTCTTTGGCTAATGAAGTTCGCAGATGACTGCAAGCTAGGAGCCATAACTGAAACTCCTAACAATGTGGACATCCTACAAAAGGGCCTCACTGAGGCAGATGCCTAGTGTCAAAGCCATGGCCTCAAGCTCAATGCCAAAAAGTGCATTGTCATCCCCTTTGGTAAAAACTCTGTATCCATGAGCTATCACATAGGTGGTAGTCTACTTAACACCAAAAGTGTGATAAGAGACCTTGGGACACAGGTGGACAGTAGTCTCTCCTTTGATAATCATATCACCACAGTAGTCATGAAATCCTTCTACATGGTACACCTCATCACAAAAGGTTTCTCATCCAGAAAAAAAAGAGGTCATTGTTCCCCTCCACTCGTCACTCACTAGACCCATTATAGCGTACAACGCCCCTTTTGGTATGTACCTCACAAGACATCTACAACAATTGGAAAGGCTGCAGAAATACCTCACAAAGAAGATTACTGGCCTCAAACAGATGCCCTACACAGACCATTTTATAAAACTCCAGCTTTACTCCTTTGCATATCATCTACTCAGAGGTGATCTCTGCCTAACATACAAAGCTATGTCAAACCCAGAGCTGTATGACATGGTCCACTTAAAGAAATCCCAATTCTTCTGAGCTACATGCTCTAGGGACCGAAACCTTGTCACCACAATAAACAGAACATGCTGTAGGGATAGATTCCTGTCCCAGAGACTTCCCATACTCTGGAACAAACTACCTATCTATATCAAACAAAACTCCTCATAGCACTCTTCAAGAAAAATCTTGATGATTGAATGGGAAATAAGAAATTCACCCCAGGGATCACCTCTGTGTCGCTGCTCGACAGGGGCACAGGAAAATAATTTTCTTGGGTGGCGAAAACCAGGATACCTTTTTGGCTAGCCTTATATAGGCCCTAAAGCCAATAACCTAGTACCTACCTATGAATTTATGAACCTAAGTAAAAACTTTAATATTTGAAGATGTACATAGTTGTGTGTGTTATTATTAAGTTAATAGGTTTTAGGAGTTTTTTTTTCTTGGGGGGGTTATTTTTTGTTTGGAGGCTTTCAGAAAAACAAAAAGTTATGTAAGATGTGGCATAGGCACAAGTGAATATGACAAGAAACAACTGTATAAAAGAAAAAGCTGTTGAACAGTATACGCATGTAACATAAAAGTTGGAGCTAGACATTTAACAAAAAAACAGGTATACATAAAAGGTGGTAATATTAATGTAATGAAATTATGCTGTTTGTAATGTCTTTCAATCTGAATGGTCTTACAGATAAATATAAAAAGAAAGAGTAGTCAACTGCATTAAAAAATGTAGAGTGCAAACAGCTATTCTACAGGAGACACACCTGGAAAGAACCAAACATGTGAATTTGATAAAGAATGGTTTTCATGATGGTTATTCAGTGGAATATCTGAGGCAAAGGAAAAGAGGAGTACTTAAATTAATTGCAAGGGGAACTCCAATAGTGATAGAAGAGGAAAAAAAAAGATAACAATGGAAAATCCCAGGATGCAAAAAACTTCCTTACCAGCCTCAGTATGAAACTGAGATCCCTCATAAAATCCTCCAAAGCTAGTTACGAAAATAAAATTGCCAAAGATTCCAAAGACAACAGCAAGGCATTCTATAACTATGTCACGAATCTAAATGGCAATGCTCAGATCTTCTCTGAGCTAAAACAGAATGGCATTAAATATACTGATCCCAAGGATACTGCCAATATCCTGGCAGATCGATTCATTGCCAGCTTCACCCCCCTCTCACCCCCTAAATGGCCCCATCTCAATACCGGAAGATTGCCAAATTCCGGTAATAACGGCCACACAGGTAAAAAACGCAGTCTCCAAAGCTAAGAATATAGCATCCATGGGACCAAATGACATCCCGAGCTGTGTACTACATGAACTACAATATGAACTGGCACCTCACCTAAGTGTCATGCTTAATCATAGCCTCATCTCAGGTTTCATGCCCACTGAGTGGCACCTTAAAAAACTCCAGCTATACTCTGTCGCATATCGTCTACTCAGAGGCGATCTTTGCTTAACATACAAGGCCATGTCAAACCCAGAGCTGTTGGACATGCTACACTTAAAGAAATCCCAATCCCTCAGAGCCACACGCTCCAGGGATCTAAACCTTGTCATCACAATAAACAAAACATGCTGGAAGGATAGGTTCCTGACCCAGAGACTCCCCAGACTCTGGAATAGATTGCCCATACATGTCATGCAGAGTGCCTCTTTGGACATCTTCAAGAGGAACCTTGACGATTGGATGGGAGAAAGGAAATTCACCACGAAAATACACTAGATCAGACAATGTCAAGTAGTATCCAAAAACGCAGTAGTCACGAGCAAACAGCTTTAATGAAGCTTTCGGAGTTTTTTAAGGCGGTCAGTGTAGGGCATCTGCTTTAGGCCTGTGATTCTTTTAGTGAGGTATTTCTGAGGCCTTTCCAGTTGTTGCAGATGTCTTGAGAGGTACATACCAAATGGGGCGTTGTATTCTATAATGGGTCTAATGAGGGATGAGTACAGTGGGACAATGACCTCCTTTTTTCTGGATGAAAAGCCCTTCGTGATGATGTGTGCCACATAGAAGGATTTCCTGACTGTTGTGGCGATGTGGTTATCGAAAGTGAGACCACTGTCGACCTGTGTCCCTAAGTCTCTTATCACACTTTCTGTGTTTAGTGTACTGCCACCTATATGGTAATTCATGGATACATGTTTTTTCCCAAAGGGGATAACAATACATTTCTTGGCATTGAGCTTGAGCTCATGGCTCTGGCACCAAGCATCTGTTTCTGTAAGGCCCTTTTGTAGAGTATCCACATCATTTGGGGATTCAATAATGGCTCCCAGTTTGCAGTCATCTGCAAACTTTGTTAGCCAGAGTCCCTTAGTGTTGACCTGTACTTCAGAGAAGTAGATGCCAAACAAGAACGGCCCCAGGACTGAACCCTGAGGTACTCCACTTGTTACTTGTCTGGAGCTGGATTTGGAGTCGGCTACTTTTACAGTGTGGGTTCTATCAGTAAGCCATTTAGCAACCCATTGGGTAACATAGGGATTAATGCCCAACTTAGTAAGTTTATCTATGATTCCAGAGTGGGGATGGTGTCAAAGGCCTTGGCAAGGTCTAGATAGGCTGTGTGGACCACCTTACCCTTGTCCATGGCTCTGGAGACTAATTCAAAGAAGTCAATCAGGTTCAAGAGACAAGATCGGCCCTTCACAAACCCAAACTGGGTGGGGTCCAGTGTTTGAAGGTTGCCAATGTCTTTGTTTATAAGTTCCATGATAATACGCTCCATGGCCTTGCAGATAAGGCTTGTCAGACTGATGGGACGGTAGTTTCCGGGATCCAAGGTGGATCCCCCCTTGTGGATTGGGATAACTGTAGCTCTGCGCCACTCAGTGGGCACGAAACCTGAGGTGAGGCTATGATTAAACATGACACTTAGGTGAGGTGCCAGTTCATATTGTAGTTCATGTAGTACACAGCTCGGGATGTCATCTGGTCCCATGGATGCTGTATTCTTGGCTTTAGAGAGTGCGTTTTGTACCTGTGTGGCTGTTATTACTGGAATTTTTTTCAATCTTCCGGTATTGAGATGGGCCATTTAGGGGTTGAGAGGGGGGTGAAGTTGGCACTGAATCGATCTGTCAGGATACTGGCAATATCCTTCGGATCAGTATATTTAATGCCATTCTGTTTTAGCTCAGAGCAGATCTGAGCATTGCCATTTAGATTCTTGACATAATTATAGAATGCTTTGTGGTTGTCTTTGGAATCTTTGGCAATTTTATTTTCATAACTAGCTTTGGAGGATTTTATGAGGCATCTCAGTTTCTTACTGAGGCTAGTAAGGGAGTTTTTTGCATCCTGGGATTTTTCTCTTTTCTGCAAAAGTTTCTTCCTTTTGTTGTAAAGTTTGTTTATGGCAGGGGACCACCAGATTGGCTTCCTTTTTTTGGATGAGAGAATTTTGGTTCTATTTGGGATGGCACGATTCATGCATGAGTGGATGTACTTATACAGTGCCTTAGTGTAGGATTCAGCAGTTGAACTTTCAGTTCCCGTCTGCATGGGTGTCATGAAGTTTGTCACTTCTGACTTGAGTAGCATGACGTTGGCTTTGGAGAAGTTTTTTATGGTGGTTTCTTTACTGGGAGGTGGGGGTGGGATGTGGATGTTAAGGGTGATTAGCTTATGGTCAGACCACCCCACTTATTCTGCCACTACCACACTAGAACTATTCCCTTCATACATTATATATACTTACAATCCTGTGAATTCTCAGCTACACCACTAAGCACTATTAAAAACTAAATTTTCCTCCCAATGTCCCCCCCCCCCCATTTTACTTCTTATTTCCCTGGCCACCCTAACTCTTTCCTCCTTATTTCCTTCTCTCCACTCTATGTGTACTACCTCTCCTTCCACTCCACCCACTATAACTGACACAACTGACACTCTTTGCTATTCTCTCTCTTCATTCTTCACTCCACTCCCCTTACTATTCCTCTGTTTTGTTTCATCAACTCGACCTCTATCATTTTGTTGTTGTACATGCACAAAATGCATACTATTAATGATTTCTGCAAGCCATTAATGTTGTTACTCACATGTCTTTTTATCTTGCCCTTTTTGATGTTCCTAAACTTGCAATGTAACCTAGTATAATTTTATGATATATGTGTACTATTTTGGTATGTTTTTTTCATGTGTTTGTGGAGCTTTGTCGATACTTTCAATTATTATCTGCAAGGCATTAATGTTACTCATGTCTTTTTATCTTGCCCTTTTTATGTTTTCAAACTTGCAATGTAACTTGGTTTTGTTATGATATATGTATATTATTTTTTTGGCATCATCTTTTTTATCATGTGTTTGTGGAGCTTTTCTCCTCAGGTCTCCACTGAAAATGGGCCCCCAACCCAGTGGACTAACCTGATTAACAAATGACAAATAAAACAAATAAATAAATAATAAAAAAATGTTTGGCATGGAAGATGTGAATTTGTTGCTAAGAGTTCAGAGTGAATTTACATATTACTCACCGAGATGCAAAAACTGGGTTAGACTAGATAAATTGTATATCTCACAGGAACATGCACATTTAATTGAAGGTCTTGAAATGCACCCAATAACTATTTCTGATCATGCGCCAATAATAAATAAAAAGGCAAGGCAATGAAATAAAAATGAGACACTCATGCTTTCCCACCTATTGGTTAAAAAGAGAGAAATTTAAGGAATGGGTTTTGGAATTAATTCAGGAGCTATTAGGGAAAATAGAATTTTCTTCTGAAAACATAGCTGGGGAGTGGGATAAAATTAAGGCAGAGTTTAAAACTAGGGTGGAAATAAAAGAAAGGGAGATATCATTAAACAGTAACAAGAATTATTTAGAAGGATTGACAAATATTAAAATACTGCAAAATACGGGATTCTCTCAAAACAAGAAAAGGAGTAACGGCAGAATGATAAACAGAAAATTAGAGATTACCTCGGTAGTATGCATGAGTTTATAAAGATTGATGTTAAGCAACTGTTTTGGTAATAATTCTACAGCACAAAACTTTTAGCACAACAACTCAGGCAATAGAAAGTGGACAGGGCTGTCACAAAACTTAGGGAGCATATAATAAGGAAGATATCAAGAGATGCTGTAGAAGAATTAGAAATATTTTGGAAATTTTATGAAAGTTTGTATAAAGCATAGAAATATGGAGATCAAGAAAGGGTACAAATGGAAATATTTATGAAAGAATTAAATATGCCAAGGTTAGAGGTAGGTGAGGCTTAATTACTAACAGTTAGGATAGGCAGGGATGCGATAAAAATTGCTATGTATAAACAATCTACAGGAAAGTGCCCAGGAATATAAGGCATTCCTGTGGAAGTTTGGAAGTTAGTAGGGGAAAAAAACTGATAAAGATCTGGAATGTTTTGTTTAACAGTATTTCAAGAGGAGGAGAAGTACCAGCATCCTGGAAAAAGGCGGTGGTACTGGTAATACCTAAAGTGGGTACAGATCCATCAGATCCAGCTTCATACAGACCCATTTCAATACTAAACCATGGTTATAAAGTGTTTATTTCTATAATGGCTAAAAGAATGGCAAACGTGATATCAAAATTGATAGATATGGATCAGTTTGGTTTTGTGTAGGGGAGGCAAACATTTGACAAATATTAACAGAGCATTGATGATCCAGAGGGAAGCAGAATGTAAGAAACTACCACTTTTATTGGTGGATCTTAATGCAGAGAAAGCATTTGACAGAGAAGACTGGGACTTCATGAGCAGGACAATGGAAGCATTTGCTTTCCCAGGTAAAATTATAAGACTGATTAGAAGAACAAATGAGGGATCAGAGGTTGAAATTAAAGTGGGTGTGGTCCTCTCTGATAATTCCTAGTTGAGTACAGGAACCAGGCAGGGTTGTCTGCTTTCCTCCTTGCTGTTTGCATTATATTTAAAAACATTGGCAAAGAAAATAAGGGACTCAGAAATTCAAGGATATAACTGGTATGGTAGTCAGGAAAAGCTGGCTGTATTTGAAAATGATATTATTTTATACATAAACAAAATTAGAAAGGGATATTACAGTGTTGTGGAACATTTTAAGACAGTTTTAAATCTTCTCAGGACGCAAAATTAATGAAGCTAAAACAAAGGCAATAGTGGAAAATTATGTACCCACACACACATTTGTCCAACAATATCCATATTTATGGGGACATGATACAATGAAGAATTTAGGAGTATTGATTAGAAATGACTCTGTTGTGGCAGCTAAGGATATGTGGGAACAGACTAAACAGAAGATAATAACAAAAATTGAGAAACTGGAAGTTTTGTTATATGGATATGGATACTAAGATACAAGCCATTACAATGTTTTTACTTCCATTAGTCTTATACACAGGTCAGGCATATTTTTATCAACCAAAAGAGAAGCTGTGAATAACAATTAAAATAAGAGTTAAAGGATTTTCTCTGGGAACAGAAGACAGAAAGAGTCAAGTGGGATAAGTTGATTCTTCCAACAGAACAAGGCAGAGTAGGATTGCCCAATTTGAGGGAGTATTTTAGAGCAACACAGTTAAGGCTCTTATATATAGCACAAGCAGAAAACTATAATTCAAAGTGGAAAAGAATGATGCTGATACAGGAGGGAAACTCAAGAAATAAGAAGAAATTTGGCATTTTGGATGTAGACTCTTAAGGAGAAAAACAAAAATCATACACAGTAATATGTCATAATATAGCACAGAGAATTCTAAGAAGCAAACCAGCATGAGAACGGAGAAAAGAGTATTTGTGGGTAGGGATGACTGTGGTCAGGGATATGGATAACAGACAAGAGGGGGATGGAATTTATTGGAGAAAATTGGCAAAGGAACCAAGGTATTTGGGAGCAAATAACTAGAAATGGAAAGGTAATACAATGGAGAGAGGTCAAGAATTTACTTGGATTGCAGGTTAGAGATTGCCTTCCCTATCAAGGATTAATATCAGAGGATAGGTAAAGAGAAAGAAATAGGGGGCTTCTGAATGAAAGACTAGCACTGGTAGAGTTTCTAATAGAATCTAGAACAGAAGTTGCCATTAAAAAAGGAATAAATAGTAAAGTATATAAAATATTGCATGATTATAAGAATCAGATGAGCTTAGAAAGGATTGGGAAGAGAGATTGGATAAGCAATTTACAAAGAGACACTGGGGGGTGATATATGTATATTGGTCTCCTACAGAATTTCAAGCTTAAAACTTCGAAATTCATATGATCGAAGATCATATGATTGAAGTTTTAAAACTTTGAAATCCTGAACAGAGATCGGCATACAGAGCAGAATGGGAGATTTCCCTTTTCTTCACTCTAGTGCGATCTCAGAGTTGGTATATTTAAATAGTGGGGCATGTGGGGGTGCAGGGGGGCTTGCCCCCTGCAAAAATATGTTTTGTGATGTACTGAATGCTTTTTTTGGGGGGTGGTTCTTAATTTCAAGATTCCAATACCTTGAGGTTCTGAATTTGATATTGTGAATGTTGGGGTTTTGTTATTTCAAAATTAAGAAGTGAATCCATGTATATCTCCCAAATATGCAACAAAGTCTAGAAGATTTAAGATCTTTACCTGGAAATGTTTACATTGGTATTTTAATACCTCAAGTAGTTGCCAAAGAATATTTCCTCAGTTGAATAGCAAATGTTGGAGGTGTGACAAGAAAGAAAAAAGGGAATGGGAACATATTTTTTGGGAGTGTAGTGAGCTGGAAGACTTTAGGGAGTCCCTGCAGAGAGGTTTGTCAGAGATGCTGCCTGAGCAGATTGGATGACTGGGGAGATGATTTCTTTGAGTTATGATACAGCATCAGAATAGCCTAGACACACTAAAGCCTTGCTGAGTCTAATTGTGGTGGCTGCCAAAAGAGCAATTATTTATTTATTTATTTAACATTTGTTGACCGGGAAAGTCCGATTGGGTTCCACAGAGCCTGTTTTCAGCGGAGGACCGGGGAGAAATGCTCCAGATGCATGTCTTTGGAATTACTAGAAAATGGAAATCAAAGTCTAGACCAACTTTATTAGAAGTAGTCAATATAGTAACAGAGATAAAACAACTGGAATTGGGATGTTTAGAAAAGGGAAGGAGCAAACTATATAGGAAAAAATGGAATTGTGGAAACAATATATCTAGAGCAGGAATGAGGTTTAACAGGCAGGATTTGAATGAGCCATATAATCCTTAACTTACAATGACTGGATAGATTATAATAGATGAATAATGTTTGCAACTGTAGTTGTTTCAATGGTGTCTGTGATCAATACTGTTTGCGATTCAAGTGGTGTCATTTCATTTGTGTTTCATTTATATAAATGTAAGATTGCCTTTGTCATATTTGAAAATTAAATAAAGATGTTTGTTGGTAAAAAAGCCTAAAATAATGGGGGAACAAAGATCCATAGATATGGACAGATTTTAAATATTGCTCTTATAAACTTAGAAAGTTGCCACAATAACAGAATGTATGTTAGCTTGTATTTTATGAAGGGTCTGACATCATACATTCAAATGTATGTCATTATTTAGAAATGTCCATCCTCATGTAATTTGCTGGAAAACCAGTTTATGAGGAACAGACCAAAAATATATACAAATATCTGGACAGTGATTGCAAATCTGGATACTTGAGAGGTAAGGTAATAGAGTGGATTTTTAGCCATTGAGGATGACCTTGTTGGAATCTCTTTGCCTGTCTCCACAACACCATAAGCAGCAAACTCTTCCCTCTAATTCCCTGAGAGAGAGGGTGTCATCACGGGATGCTCTAATGCATTCTTGGTCACCAGGTTGCCTTTATACATTTCTCTGAAACCACTGAACCCAAAGTTCTTAAAGAAAGCATCACCAATGAAGATCAAGATAATCCCTCATACCCCTTTATTAGCCTTAACAAATATGGTTTCCCTTCCTCTGGTCTACTCTGATTCACCCATGTTGAGTC
Source organism: Protopterus annectens (assembly GCF_019279795.1). NCBI lineage: Eukaryota > Metazoa > Chordata > Ceratodontiformes > Protopteridae > Protopterus > Protopterus annectens. Next base: position 994,108,076 of record NC_056747.1, read on the forward strand.
CTGGGCTTGGGCCCAGATTTACCCTCTCACCCAAGTATGATTTCCCCAATTATTCCCCAGTAATAGTTCAATAACCCATGTTGTCTTTCCCAGTTGTCCACATTTTGCTTCCCTCTCAGAAACATACCACTAGGAAGGCTTTTAGAAGTAAATGGAAAAGGTTTTCTAGATGGGCTGTAGAAAAAAATATTGATCCTTTTTCAGCCCCTCTTCCATCCATCTTCGCCTTCCTTGCATGTATTTTCCAATATGGTGCCAGCTATTCAAGTTCAGTTAGTGGCAATTTCTCATTCCATGCAAGGGAAAATCATGCACCCATAGCTCTTCTTAGATTGCTCAAGGCCTTTGTTCTAGGTACTTTCTTACTCTGACCTCCACTTAGGGATCCAATGCCTTCATAGGATACTACCATTCATTTGCAGGACCTGACTACCCCCTCTTCAAATCTGCTGCAAATGTGGATCTTACGTTTTTATACTGGAAGACCTTATTCCTGGTGGCTATCACTTCTGCCAAGAGAGTTTCTGAGATGCATGCCTTATTCTTAAAACCTCTGTATTTTCCAAAAGGACAGAGAGTCACTGAGAAGTAATCCCTCTTTACTCCTGAGGTGGTTTTCGAGTCATCCATCAGTCAATCCATAAATCTTCCAGTTTTCTTTCCAGATTTCTAAAACAAGGGTACATTTACAGGATGTGCATCGCCAGTTACATTTTTACCTGCATTAAACTAAGCCCTTTAGAAAATCTGACCAGTTATTTGTGTTATTCTCCAGTGCTAAATTTGGAAAAACTTATCCAAAGTACTTTTTCACAATGCTTGACTCAGTGCATTTCCTTTGTTTACCATGAAAAGGTTATTCCTTTTGATTCCACTCTAGCAGTTTATTCTGCTAGATCTGTGGCTTCATCTACAGCCTTTTTCTTCAGTGTTTCAATTGTTTACGTATGTGCTGCAGGTACTTGGTCCAAGGATCATACCTTCATCTCACATTACAAATTGGATATACACACTAGATCTAGGTAGGGCTTCTTTCAGACTAGTTCAGCTGTGCTGTGGTGTATCCTTGCATGAGGCCTCCCAAAGCAAAAAGTAGCTGGGGACTCTGTCCCATATCTTGAGGAATGGATGGAAAAGGCAACATCAGATAGGAAAGTTATGTACTCAATGTCAGAGCCGAATCTTGGTCAAATGGGTCACTAGGCAGGGTAATGGATTGGGGCTCCACTACACACAGACAGCAGCCCCCCACCCAGCACCACCCCTGCAGCCATTACAGTGTTTCATTAACTGGCTATTTCTCCCCAGTTACCATAAACACTGTTCAAACCCGTTAGTGCACATACTATTTTTTTTCTTTACTATGACAATGATTACAGATATTAGGATTTCATTTAAAACTTTTATTTCAAACTGTATAGCACAAACACTGATAGACAATTGCTAAACAAACCAATACAATGTCACAATGAAAACAGACTTAGCATTAACAGTAAACATTTCTGCCCTTGAAATTCACAGTCATTGAAAAGGCATTGAATCCCACATTAAATGAAAATTCATCTGGCCAGTGATGGATAAAGTTTCCCTTTAGGGTCTTTTCAAACCATAGGGCCCTTGCATACATTTTTAGAACCATGAATACATACATGCATTCTTTGATCACCTTCCTAAGTGTATCAAATTATATCCCTTGAATAATACAGCACCACTTGTTAGTGTGTGTTTTAAATTTGTACTTTTGAACATTTTCCAGTAAGTAATGAAACAAAACGTATGAAGCCATAATGACATAACGGAGCATTTTGGAACATTTCAGCCATAAAAAGCCAGTCAATATCAGTCAATATGCACAATCTCTGAAGAAGTAAAAGTTATCTGAATAATTAATTCCACGTTAAAGAGATCTGTAACTAACAAATAGGATTCGGCTGGTAAACAACTTTATATTTCAGTGTTTCAGCTAAAAATGTAGTGCACTGAGAACGTTTGAATTAATATTTTTTTTTTTTCATTCTTGCAAGGGGAAATGACTTAGGACCTTTGTTTTAAGAGAGACAGCAAGTAAAGGAAGGTGAATATTGAATATTATAAGGCTTTATTTCTGGCAGTTGCATGTATGTATACTAAGTAGCATTTCTGTATGGAGACTAACTGATAAAGACAAACTGGAGACAGTTTGTTGGAAGGGGATTCGCTGAGGGAAACGAAAAAACAGAAATTGGCTAGGACATAATGTACTCTGAAAACAATCAGAGGTTTTCCCAAGTGTGACTGCTATAAAGACAATACAAGAACATTTAGCAGGGCAAAGGGCTATATATTATTTGAAATAAAGCATGTCATCTTAAGGCCATAAAAGCAAAGATAGCTTACTGTTCAATTATATCACTCATTAAACCAGTAATATTTTACTAATATGCTAAAAGCATAAACAGTTGTTTAATTTGTATATGAACAATAAAAGGTACAGAAATGAAAAAAACAAAAAGAGAAAGAAGAGCAATAAGAAAAAATATTGTCATGACATACCTTACTTGAAGATTTAACAAATATAAAACAGATTAAAGTCCAGTTAATGCTTTGGGACCAAATTCTTTACTATTCTCACACCAGGACTATACACATGGTACACGAACTAGAATAGATAACATTTATATCTCACAAGATCTTTATTCTAAAATCTTGAATTTTTCAATACAACCTTGTCCCTTTTCAGATCATAATCCCATGTTGTTAACAATAAACTTGGATTTCAATCAATTAGTTATTACTTCAAGGATTTCTTCATATATATCACAAAAATTAAAAACTTTAAATCTTGGATAACTTCTGAACTTTAGCTTTTCTTGGATATTAATTATAAACCTGAAGCAAACAGAATTATGGTTTGGGATTCTCTTAAGGTCTTTCTGTATGGTAAAACCATTAGCTGGTACAAAAATAAAATTAAAGAATGGGACTCAGAGTTACAGCAACTCCAAAATCAAATATTATCTCTTAAATCTAATAATAACTTAATTGTTACAGATAATAAGAGGAAAATGGAAGAAGCAAAAAAGAAATACAATTAAATATTATCCCATAAAACTAATTTAGCTATGGAAAACTTAAATTAAATTCTTATGCTACATCTCCTAAGCATCTTCATAATCTATACATGAAAGTTAAGATACAATCAAAAATTAATAACATTGATAGTATATTTCATAAAGGGAAAAGGAAAAAAGTCTCGAACACATGGGACATTCTGGAGACTTTTAATTATCATTATGCAGAGCATCACAAAGATAAAATAAGCACAAATGAACGTGAGAAGTTAAATAATATAGCTCCCAACATAACAAGAATTCATGAGGAACTTAAGTTAGATCTACAAAATCTTATTTCTCAAGAGGAAATTATAGATGGGATTAAATGAAGTAAGTCTAATAAAGCACATGGAATAGATGGCTTAATTATCAAAATGTATAGATTGTTCCCTTCTTCTATAATCTCTCTTTCCTACATAAAACCTTTCTTGAAGTTCAAATATTAGCAAATATTCTTCCTTCTCAGAGATATTCTCTAATTTCCCCTATATTAAAAGAGAATAAGGACCCTAATCATTGCAACTCATATAGACCAATTTATTTGTTGAATAATGATTATAAACTATTTATGTCAATTATGGTCAATAGATTGAAAATACCCATATCTAAAATAATTAATGAAGACCAAACTGGTTTCATACATAACATGCATACACAGGATAATATTAAAAGAGTATTAACTCTGATAGATTACCTCAGTAGAGGAAACCATGAAACATTGATAATAGGTATAGATATTCAAAAGGCCTTTGACTCTTTAAATTGGGGTTATTTTTAAAGTCTTACAGTTATTTGATCCCCCCTTTTTTATAACAATGATAAAGAAAATCTATGAAAATAATCTAGCATATGTCAAATTATGTCCCTTTACTTCCAAAGCAATCCAAATCACTAGAGTTACTAGACAAGGATGTCCTATGACCCTATCCTATTTGCTCTGGCCATAGAAATACTTGTCATTTTAATATGTAATAACCCAAAGATAAGAGGTATAAATATATATGACCAATATATATATATCTAAAATAATGATGTTTTCTGATGATGTCTTACTTACCTTACCCAACTCAAAGGCAGTGTTAGGTGAAGTGGATATAGTAAAAACAAAACAAAAATCCACATACAGGAGCGAAATGGCCTCAGATATTCAATTTTTCACAACTTGTGATGGTTCTTCAACCCAGTAAAAAGCAAGTCAGCGTATAATCCAAAAATAGATGATTTATTAAGCTAGCAAGTAAGCGCTTTCACCAAACGGCTTTTTCAAACTTCAACAACAGCTTTAAAATCAAACATAATTATATATACAAAGGAAGAAGCTGATTGGTGTGTCCAAATTAATTAACTAATGAACCAGATATATTCACTCATTAAAACACATTATATAAAAATATTATACAAAAACAATACATATCTATAAGAAATGAATCATATATAAAAGAGCAAATATAAACATATATATATACAAAAAGTGTGTACATAAAAAATATAAAATATATATATATATATATGTACATTATATATATGTAAAAACTATTTAATTCCAATTGCTTATAAAACAGTAATTATATTAATTAAAAAATCTCTCAAAAGACATAAGCCTAAAATGTATCTAAACTGTATATATATCAAATCATCTAACTTATACATTTATAAGGGTCTGTATAATCTTTTCCTACGTAATAAGGGTTTCACCTGTACTTTATGGTTTATACCAGGGAACCTGTCTGCTCTTAGACAGACTATCCATCTAAGCTCACATTCCTGTAGGTAGGAATCAATATCCCCACCTCTAATACTCGGAATAACCTGTTGTAACACACTAAACATGAAAAGATGGTCTGGTCCTGTACTCCTAACATGTTTGGCAAGAGCATTATGCTCAGACGCAGTCCTAATGCTGTATACATGCTCCCTGATACGTTCTCTAAGCTGCCTGCATGTCTTACCTACATAAAACGCTAAGCAGGAGGCACACTTAGCAATATACACTACATTGGAACTAATACAACTAGTACAAGTATTAAAATTGAACACAGTCTTAGTTAAGGGATGTAAAAAACTATTGCTGCTATCTATATACTGACATTGGTTGCACTTCAAGCAAGGTAGGGTGTTGCAATCTCCCTGCACTCTACTAGTATGTCCTACAAGTGAGCGGTGGCATAGAGTTCTTTTTAAATTTTGTTTATTTTTATAAGTAAAACTTGGATTAGTACCCACCACCCTAAGTACATCATTATCTAATTCAAGGATTTCCCAATGCTTATAAATAATGTCCCTTATCTTATCCACGTCTCTAGTAAAATAAAGGGACAATCTAATATTATCACTTTTAGTTACCACAGATGCTACACCAGAATCTTCCCATTCAGAAAAATAGGGTTTTGCCACACCATCCCTAAGCTGATCTACTAAGCTTTTATTCCTGTCTATCTCTCTTGTTCCATATTTCCTTTCCAATAACCTAGCTGTAAGGGTATCAATCTCTTTTGAATGCCCAATTGAACACGGATTTAACCTAGAAGCTCTCATAAACTGTCCTTTCATGATGTTATCAAATACATACCTAGGGTGCATGCTTTGACGATGTAAAAGTGTGTTCCTATAGCACGCCTTTCTATATATGGAGGTGTTCAGGAGACCACTTGGTAGTCTATTAATATACACATCTAGGAAAGACAGGTGAGTAGGGGAAAAATTTAAAGTAAACCTCAAAAAATCTGTTAGTCCATTAACATTGTTGACAAATTCCAATAACAATGTTTCAGCCCCTTTCCAAATAAAGAAAAGGTCATCTACAAATCGTCTGTAATAACCAATATGTTCCTGAAAATGAGAAAGAGGAAACAGAGAGTTCTCTTCCCAATCGGCCATTACAATATTGGCGTAGCTATTAGCACATGAAGTGCCCATAGCTACGCCATCTTTTTGTATATAAATCCTTTCTTCAAAAATAAATACATTGTTCTCAAGAACAATTTCTAAGAACAGGGAAAGGAGATCAACAGTTTCTTCATCAAATTCTGATTTATTTCGAATATAACGTTGAAACCTCAACAGGCCTTCACTATTTGGAATCATAGTTAACAGACTCACCACATCAAGAGTCACAAGTAAATAGGGTTCATAATCATCCAACGACTTAGTATATTCATACAAGTCAATTAAAAAATGCTTACTATCTTTAAGTATATATTTATTCATGTCTACTAAGGGTCTCAAAAAATGCTCCAATAGAACAGAGAAAGGCTCAGTTAACCACCCTTGCCCTGCTACTATTGGTCTCATAGGGGGTGCTGTCAGTGATTTGTGTATCTTTGGCAAGCCTTGTATGATTGGTATGAGAGGGTTTTTAACTTTGAGAAACTCAAACAATGTGTCAGATATAATAAAACTTCTATGTAGATCATCTAGTGTATCATATACTTGAAATACTTTCACACCAACTTCTAAGAGGCTTATATTTCCATAAAATCCTTCATTGCTCAACATAGATGTCATAGTGTTAACATAACCAGTTGTATCAAGAATGACCACAGGACCACCCTTGTCAGCCAGTCTGATAACTATTGAATGGTCATTCTTAAGTCTATTCAAAGCTTGTCTCTGTAAATAGGTGAGGTTAAAACTAAGTTTTTTTGAAGCACAATCGCTCCTACTATCATAATATCTATAGATATCATTCTCTACCATTCTAGAAAAAGTTTCTAGTAACGGATGTAGAGTTGGAACATATAAGCTATTAGGTCGAAATCTCTCTAAACCTTCCTTTAACTCCATATCATTACGAGTTCCAAATTCTAATTTCAGTTGAATGTTTCTAATATACATTTTTATATCTAATATAGAATCTGTTATATCACTGTCACAGGTGGGAATAAAGCTTAGTCCTTTGTTCAGAACTTCTTCTTCAAAGGGACTCAAAGGCCTGCTGGACAAGTTAACCACTAACGTCCCCCTGTCTTCTCCCACATTTTCTTCAGGGTGGGCCCTGAATGCTCCCCTCCCGAGCCTTTCCGTTTGTTTCTCCCTCTGCTTTGGGATCTCCGTCTCCCTGGGAAGGAGCTGTTTGCTATCAGGAAAGGGGTATGGATGGGGGAATGAGTGCCATAAACTTGAGGGAAAGAATTATTCATATCCTTGGCAGTCTTCTTCCTAACCACAGGTTCATTACTTTTATCCACATTAGCACTTTCCACCTTATCAGTAGTTAAAGTAGGAGTCACAGCATTCCCTTCATATATAATATGAACAACGTCTGATGTATTCACATCTAGCATAACACGAGCAGTTTCAGGCACATTGTCATTATTAGTTCCATTAATAACATCATGGCTTGTACCCCTGTTATCACAAGTGCTCACAGGCTCAGAATTAACATGCACAGATATACAGTCCTTAGCGTTTCTATCAGCATTGTCTTTAGAAACATTTTTAATTAATATGATTACTGTTTTATAAGCAATTGGAATTAAATAGTTTTTTACATATATATAATGTACATATATATATATATATATATATATATATATATATTTTATATTTTTATGTACACACTTTTTGTATATATATATATATATATATATATATATATATATATATATATATATATATATATATATGTTTATATTTGCTCTTTTATATATGATTCATTTCTTATAGATATGTATTGTTTTTGTATAATATTTTTATATAATGTGTTTTAATGAGTGAATATATCTGGTTCATTAGTTAATTAATTTGGTCACACCAATCAGCTTCTTCCTTTGTATATATAATTATGTTTGATTTTAAAGCTGTTGTTGAAGTTTGAAAAAGCCGTTTGGTGAAAGCGCTTACTTGCTAGCTTAATAAATCATCTATTTTTGGATTATACTCTGACTTGCTTTTTACTGGGTTGAAGAACCATCACAAGTTGTGAAAAATTGAATATCTGAGGCCATTTCACTCCTGTATGTGGATTTTTGCTTTGATTATATCTGTATTGGATACAGGAGTGTTTATCTCCCTATTGGTGCTTTGTGTTTTGAAGTGGATATAGTAACAAAAAATTTCCAAAAAAATCTCAAGACTCTCCTTCAACAAATCTAAATCAAAATATTTATTATTAAATAAAAAAGAACATACAGGTTCCATTTAATCATATTATTGGAAACCAGGTTTCAACTCTAGACTAATTAGGAAAAGTCCTAGGTAAGAATATAGAGGAAACCTTACAGCTTAATTATGCTAAAGCCATTGACTTAATCAAGACATTAATAAGCAAATAAAATTATTTGTTTATAACATTTAATGATAGGTTACAACTGATAAAAATGGTTTTGTTACCTAAAATATTACATATAGTACAAGCCCTTATACTTCCACCAGGAAAGAAAATCCTTAAAGAAATCGCTTCAACTCTGATGAAATTCCTATGGTACCCCAAAAGAAATAGAGTGGCATATTCTCATCATGTCAGAAAATTGGAAAAAGGGGGGTTAAAATTCCCAGAGACTGAAACTTATATAAAGGCATCTATAAATAAAATAGTGATGAATTGGATACATCCTAGATACTCTTCCAATTGGAAACAGTTACACCCCACTATACAAATGAATGAAATCTGTTTATCAAAGAATGCTTTGGTAACTGACAAAGATAACAAGATAAGGCACTATTTAAGTTTAAATGTACAGTATAGTACAACAAAATTAACTAAACTAACACTAATAAACAATATTTTTTATGTGTTTAGAAAATCAATTAACACAAATGTAGATATAAAACTGTGGCATAGATTTTTAATACCATTTACTATTACAAGGGATTTCCCTGATAAAACACATAGAGAGATTTTTGGTTTATGGGAAAATAATAACTTATTTTGTTGGTTGCAATGTATTGAAAACCAACAAGCTTTGAACACACAACGTATATTGTGAACCTATGGCCTATCCCCTAATGACTGGTTGGTTCTTTAGAGTGTCACAGCATACACTAAGGATCTGTGTAGAATAATACATAACTCATCCTTCAAAACCATACCAAAAATTATAAACTGGATTTTTGGAATTCTGTTTAATAATATCAATGTTAAGAATGAATTATCATATCTATATAACACTTTAATTGTCTATAAGACAGCTCCTAAAGATTCTTACTGGCAATACCTAACTAAAGGGTTTCAAGTATCATTATCAATGGAAGATAAAACAAACATTTTATTTTCAGTTAAACTAACTTCTTACTCACAATTCTAGAGGATTTTTCATTGGAAATTTCTACACAGATTCTTTTTGACACCTGAGAAACTCTCAAAACTGAACCCTTCAAACAGCAAGTTATGTTGAAGATGTCATCTGTCTACTAATGCTAACTGGTCTCATATTTTTTATGGCTGTACTAATATTAAACCATATTGGAATGAGATTAACAAATTTCTTCAAACTATCTATACTGATATATTTGTTTTGACAAAGTCCTTAATTTTATTGAATGTTGTTAATAGCAATAATATGAAGAACGATGACTTGTATTTGTTGTGGACAATGTTAGCAATAACCAAACAATGTATAACTAGAAGATGGAACTCTAATGTGGCACCCACAATGGATGAATTCCTATCATCACTGAAGAAATGCATACTAATGGGGAAAAGAACTAAAGAGTTAAGAACTTTTCCTAAGCCATTCGTTAATAGTCCATGGAGGAAAGATTTGAATTTGATTGATACCCTACAGGTGGAACCAAACTCTTCCTAACTATCATAGCTTATATATTAACTTATTATTTAACTACACATGTTTTTATCTGAATCATTTTGTCAGGCTGAATGTAAATACTGTAAATAGTTATTGAATGTTATGAATGTATTAAATTATTGTGTTATTTCATCAAAATAAAAATCATTTGAGTAAAAGAAACAAAAGACAATACAAAACCAATTAGACTTGAAGTAAGGTTTTCTCAGTTTTTTAAATGCAATAGGGATACTAATGTAAACAGTTGCTTTTGCTTTTTTTTTTTTTTGCCCTTCTTCTCCCTTTTTCTTTGTTCAGTTTTAAGAAATGTAGACACTGCAATGTAAAAAAAAAAAACAAAAAAAAGAGGACGGGAGGAGATGGGGGAGAGTGGAAGGGACTGGTTAAGAGACAATAGCAAAAGAAAAATCAGTGTCCATTTTTCCATGCTTGAATAGAGAAATGACTAGGTTAAAACCCTAGGTGGTGTCCAGTAACAAGTTTATTACAAAACATGTAAATGAAAAAAAATATTGAATATTGTAAAGCTTTTTTTCTGATAAAGAAGGTACCCTTCGCAGTTTTGTGTTCAGTCTGCATATCACTAGAAGAAAATTTGATAAAGAGAAATGGCTTGGAGAAAGTATTTACTGAAGGAATTCAAGTGTTTTCTAAACTAGAAGAGCTATAAATATATATAAATGAAATAGCACTTACTAAAAGCACAGGCTGTACCATGCGTCTTAGCATGACTAACTTTTTTTTTGGCTAACCTTAGCCTGTCTGTGTAGCTATGAACTTAGAACTTATGTTCTTATTAGGAAGCAGAAGCTTCAATATTTGAAGATGTACATAGTTTTGCGTGTTATTATTAAGTTAATAGGTTTAAGGAGGTTTTTTGGGCAGGGTTGTTTGTTTTGTTTGAGGGCTTTCAAAAAAACAAAAAAGTTATGTAAGATGTGGCATGTATGTAAGTGGAATGACAAAAAACAACTGTATAAAAGACCAAACTGCCGAACAGTATATACATGTAACATAAAAGTTGGAACTAGACATTTAACAAAAACAGTTATAAATAAAAGGTGGTAATAATAAATGTATAATTAAGTAATGCTTTCTGTAATGTCTTTCAATCTGAATGGTCTTACTGATAAGTATAAAAAGAACAAGTAGTGAATTATTAAAAAAGGTAGTACAAATAGCTATACTAAAGGAAACACACCTGGGCAAAACTGAACATGTGACTTTGATAAAGAAAGGTTTTCAGGATGGTTATCATATGGGGCAAAGGAAAAGAGGAGTACTTATATTAATGGCAATGAAAGATATATAGTACTAAGGGGCTACTGGCTAGGGAGGAGGATTTTACAAGCATGCATTTACATCCCCCATAAAACTGCTATAATGGAGCTTAATACAATTCTTGGAGAAATAATCAGCATTGAGCAATGAATATTACTTATAGGTGGAGAGTGGAATTTGGTTTGCAACAGTGAAGATGTGTTTGGGTGCCTAGAAGGGAAATATAACAAAGGAGGCTAGATGTTTTAAGAAATGTATGAAAATGTTTGGCATGGAAGATGTGATTTTGGGCTAAGAGTTCAGAGTGGATTTACATATTACTCACCAAGATGCAAAAAGTGGGCTAGGCTAGATAGAGTTTATATCTCACAGGAACATGTGCATTTAACTGAAGGTCTTAAAATGCACCCAATAACTTTTCCAGATCATGCACCAATAATAACTAAAATAAAAAAGCAAGGTAATAAATTAAAAATGAGATACTGGCGCTTTCCCACCTATCGGTTGGAAAGAAAGGAATTTAAGGAATGGGTTTTGGAATTCATTCAGGAGCTACTAGAGAAGATAGAATTTTCTTCTGAAAACATAACTAGGGAGTGAGATAAAATTAAAGTCGAGTTTAAAACTAAGGTGGAAATAAAAGAAAGGGAGATATGGTTAAACAGTAACAAGAATCGTTTAAAGGGATTGACAAATGTTAAAGTATTGCAAAGTAGAGGGAATCTCACAGAACAAGAAAAGGAGCAACTGCAGAGTGCTAAACTGAAAATAAGGGATTACCTTGATAATATGCACCAGCATCCTTGAAGAAGGTGGTGGCAATGGTTGTGAAGATAGGTGAAGGCTGTCAGTCCAGCCAGATAGAATTTTGTAGATAATTCTGTCATTTGTAAATATTAATGTAAGCCACAAGCTTGTTATCTTAAATGTGAAAAGTCTGTATTGGATTTTAAACTGAAAAAATGTAACAACAGTGCACTCTGCTGTAAGAAAGCTGATAAGTCAAGCATTGTGAAATTATTTGATCTAAAACTTGGAGCCGAGATGTCTAGAGGGAAGCATTCTGCCTATTGTTTTGAGGCCAGAGTTAAGGGCTAGAATTTGCATGTATAATTTCTTTTATTGCTCTGACTTCCTGATCAACTGTAAGATCAAAAGGGCTATTAACCTCTGAGTTTCTGTTAGCCTGTGAATCCGAAAGAAATGATGTAATCTGAAAGGAATCAGTGGTACTGTGTTATCAATTTAAGAAGAGAAAGAATGAGGGCATTGGAGCATTTGTCTTCAGGACACCCAATATCACCAGCACTGTCTTGCTCTTAATATAAGTTTATTTTACAATTATGTTTTCTCTTAGATATAGCTTGGAAATAGGAAGATTAGATTAGTGTTTTCTGTACTGATGTCAGAACGTTTCTACTGTATTATTTTAAGTATTTCTCTGTGAGCTCTGAACTCTTGACTAGCACTGTGTAGTAAGAAGTATTGTCTTTTATTTTTATTATTTATTATTAAATATTTGAAACCTTTCAACTGTGGCTGTTTTTGTAGAGAAAATTTAAGCTCTAAGAGTACATTGCATGTGTTTAGTGATATTGTACAAAGCCACTCTAATAGTCTTGCTGTTCAGTCACAATTTGGATAATAATATTTCATAGTATAATTTGACACCATTCCATAAGGGCCTTTTCGTAGCTGATAAATATTAGTGGGTGATGGCAAGTGGTACTACCATATAGTATGAGTAAAAGGGGCACAGCTGGAGAACCTGTGCCACCTTCCCCAGGAGTGTATGTGCTATTGTATATAACTCCTATCTGTAAGTGTGTGTGTATCAGCTGCTAGGGCAGGGACATGAAACCCTGTTTGGACAGAGAGGGTGCTGGAGGTTTTAGCTTGCCCACTAGGCTGAGATCTAGATCCTATAGCTGTGCCAGTGGGAAGTCTTACTGGGGACTTGGAGAGAAATGGAGAAACCAGCCCCAGACTGTCTGTGATCTCTGTGTGCTCTTAAGGGAAATTGTACTTTACTATATGTGTATTTATTATCCTTTCCCTATATGGATGCCCCTCACTGGTGTTAATGGTGAGGCTTGAGGCTCCTTGATTGCTGGGCCAGTGCACGGGTGTCACATATTAATTGTTTGACAGTGGTGGGATATTCACACCACATATTAATCGGTTGGCAAATACTAATTGGCTTGTAGTGGTGTGGGTAGTGTGAATTCCTGTAGCTTGTATACAGTGATCTATGAAGGCATTTTTGTGCTCTAAATCAGCCACACAGTGAATTCTCAGAGTTCAGATCACAATTGTTTTATCTCTTTTGTTAACTTCGCTAGTCAAGGAGAGCAGGCAGCATGTCAGCAGAGGAGTACAGAAAGCTGACAAGGAGCCAGCTGGCTGAGATGTGCCAGGCTAGGGGACTGGTGCATAGAAACCTGACTAAGACAGACATGATTGCAGCTTTGGTCACAGCTACATCAGAAAATAGCAACCAGGAGGACAATCAGACTGCCAGTGGAGATGTAACACACTCAAAGAATGGACAGCTCAACCTTTCTGCAGAGGACTTAAGAGTCCATCTGGAGCTAAACAGACTTGAGTTGGAGGCTATGCATTTGAAAATAGAAGCAGCTGAGAGACTGAGGCATCTAGAGAGTGAGGACAATGAGAAACTGTGATGTTTGCAGGCTGAGGAGAATGAGAAACTGCTAAGCCTGGAAGCTGTGGAAAAAGAGTGGCAGAGGCAGCATGAAAAGGAGATGCTGACTCTTTACCAGAGTCATGCAGGTCATTGGAAAGGGAGTAACTGGACCCCAAAAGCACAAAAGGTCAGTAAATTTCTTCCACAGTTTACAGAGGGGGATAATTTTGATAGTTTCATTCATATGTTTGAGAGGGTATGTAAACGGTATAATGTTAACCAAAGGCTCTTTGTATGGTTCCTGACCCCCTTACTCCATGGTAAAGCTATAAATGTGTTGTCTAAAATTTCTGATCAGGAATGTTTTGATTATACTACTGTTAAGAACTGCTTGTTAGAATTTTTTTAAGCTAACACCTGAAATGTATAGGAAAAAGTTTCATGAGCATAGACGCAAGGCAAATGAAAATGTGTGTGAATATCTTGCTGAACTGAGCACTTATTTTCATAGGTGGGTAAGCTGATGTCAGGCAGTGGCAGCTTGTGCCATTGGGCTGCAGGACGGCAGCCTTCCCAGCAAAAAGATTCAAGTTTGGACATTTTACATTTAATAAAAAAATAAAAAATGTTTTAAATATTTTGTTTGTTTGTTTGTTTGTTGTGCTCTAAGTGAGTCCGACCGACTCGCAAAGTCCCTGAACTTGAACTGTGCATGCTCGTCCAGTTCTGAATTTTTTATTTTTTGATATATATTTTTTTTAATTAGCATTTCTGTAAATCTTGACTGCTGTAAAAGCAGTCCAGATTAATGAGAAAAGGCATCAGTGTGATGCACAGAAGTCTATGCAGTTTAACTGCACAGTAAAGTAAAAGGGGGGGGGGTGTCAGACTGCCACGTCCACAGTCACGTATGGACATGGATGGCTGGATGGCTACTGATTGGTTCTTGCTCTCTTTTCAAAAAAGAGAGAAAGAAACAGTCAGTAGTAGTAGTAGCCTGTAGCACAGTACTTTGATTACTTGCTGCAGTGCTACCATTGGTGAAACAAACAACTTTGTTTTTTTCTGCTTGCTTGCCTGTTGCCTTACTTACGAGCAGTCACCGAGTCCGACAGATAGGAAAAGAAAGAGTTCCTACCTTCGTGATGGAGATGGACACATTCACTTTTTTAACAAGTTATTAAACTGAGGTAGGTGTCAGCTCTGTACAGATGTCAATGTAATTTTTTTTTTTTTACAGTACTCTCCAACACAGTGAAATCTGCACTAGATGTCTATTCAGTATGTATTGCTGTCAGAACTCTTGTTTTATTGTATAACATCACATATTAACTGGGTCGTTCATGCTTGATTGATGGCTCTGCTCACTGCTTTTAGTTCTGCCAGCAAGCTCAGCTGGTACAGCAAGCTGATTCTAGAAATTATGAGGGTCCACATTAAAATTAATATATGGCATGTTTTTTTTTCTACCTGATTTTACTGTAATCCCCTGTTGTTACTTGATCTGCTAAAATATTTACTGCACTGTTCATCTACTCTCTTGCAGTTTATCCATTTGAATAATTTTCAGCAGGTGTAGGGCAGTGTTACTGTGCTCTTCTGTAATATTAGGGTATCAGAGCAGGTTGTCTACAAGTGTTTCTGTATTAGTTAATTGTGTTTAATTAGGTACATCTAATCACAGGTCTGACTAACAAGATTGTCACATGATTTTCACATGACTCTGGCATAGTATTTCCTGCTCCTGGAGTAAAATACTGAATACCAGTAATCCCTTTGACGTTATTAGTGCCCCTTACATGATTGGCACTTCTGTGATTCAGCAGATATTGCACACAGCATACTGTGACTGAAAGTGCAGAAACTTCTGCTAAGCACTGTTGGGTTATTGCCATAACCCACCTCTCTGTAATTATGCATAGATATTACATATTAAGATATATTAATTCTAAGACTATAATTGTAGTTACACAGAGATAAATATTGTATTGGAAGAATAAAAACTTGAGTAAATGCAGAATTTAGAATGATAGAAATGTACTTTCTGAAAGCTATTTAAAACTGGATAAGACAAAATAATTTTCTAAGCAATAAATGTGTACTAGTGTTTACAGAACAGATAAGTATATGGCATTATTTAGGATGATATAAATCTGAAATAAAACAGACTGTTTAACCAATGAGGACTTGACCATCAGGGAAACAGAGAACAAGCTACATAATAAGCACTATGGTGGGTTACTGAATACTTTATTCAAATGTGATTTGGAAATTAATTCTTTATGAACATTTTCTTCATTTACATAAACCTCTGGAATTCTGACACAACTAAAGCCTTTCCTATTGCAATTAGGTATCATGATTATCATCTGATTAGATAGCTTATTTACCAATTTTTATTTTATTGCTTGATTACTTATATTATGTCTGTTTATTTGTATCTTGACTGGTATTGTTTTAGTTGTATTGTTTGTAAAACATCTGTATAATATAATGAAACATGATTAGTGGAAGTAACAATAGCTTATTAACATAAAAAATTGCATAAACTATAAATGTATACATTAATGTGATACTTTTCTCTAAGGATAAATGCATACATTTCAAGTGGATTCGTAACACAGCAGTTAAATATGCTCATTGGATTACTGATAAAAAGTAAATATGTGACTATATTCCAATAGATTATCTGCAGTGTTTGGCAACCAAACAGCTAGTTGCATATTGTCTCATAGTTTGATTAATATTTTATTAGAATGATAATGTCAGTGCCCCAGTGCCTTAGAAATGAAGGCGCCAACATTATAATCCTACTCTAGCATCCAAACTTAAATGAGAGGATAAATTAAAAATAACCATGTACATTTTCAATGTAGTTTGCTTTCTCATAATCTGTGCTTCTGGCTTCTTGAACAGACTGGTCTATCATTTCTGCTTGTGTGCTTCATTACACATATTTGTTGTAGTTATTTTAATTTAATCATGTATGCATTATATGAGTTTTCAGATATACCATCTGGACCAGGAGGCACTTCATATTTTATTTTATTAAGTAATGACAAGATTGCTTTCAATTTAATTAGGTTGCTAAGTAACTGCAGATGCTCTAAAGATATAGTTGGAAAATTAGCTGTCTTGTGAAGATGTCCACCTTAGTAAAATCTGCAACAATTCCAATTTCCTTTATAAATTATTACAGAAATGTGGAAGTATATACACAATTTCTTTGGGGCCAAGCACTGATAGATCTTTCCTCTCTGTTATATGATCCTGCTTTGATAGCACTTAGCGCAAATATGAAGTATGTTGCTTGACTGAATGCAAATAACTTTTTGTAATACTGCTGATGTTATTGAAAAATTCATTTAATTTAAAGAATGATTATATTTGTTATTATTTTTATTTTTAATTGCATTATCACGTTTTAAATGAAATCTATATAAAATAATCAACTTTTGATATCACAAGCTCTTGTACCTTGGCTTTACCTTGTAAATTTTGCTTGTTTTAGAAGCATTTTTTTTTTTTTTTTGCTTAAAATCCCATCTTAATATCATACTTTGTTAATGCACAATGCAATGTGCATACTTTTCTTAAATTATTTGTTTGGTCCTTATTAGGAATCAGGAAGCATTTTAAAATAAGTCGGGTACCTACTATTATGTTATCATTCTTCTAAATTATTATTGTTATCTTAATTTGAGAAACAGGCAATTTTCTGGTTAAAACAGATATATTTAATAAGAAAAATCAGTTCATGCACTGATAAGCTTGCTAATTAGACAAAAGTATTCTCCTCAAACAATTATCAAAACTAATTTTTGTTGCACTAATATAACAAATTTATAATGAAATTTCCTGCAACAGTGTATTTAAAATCTGTCTGCCTTGCATCAAATGCTAAAGAAACTCTAAAGGAATACAAACAGTCTTAAAACTTTACTTATTTGGAAATATTGCTGGAGTGAGATAATCATGGTCACAGTGAGACTGACCACGGGCATGGAAAAGTTTGAGAAACCAGTCCCTATGCAGTATGCACCCATACTAAGAAGGCAGTGTCCTGATATCATGGTTCATAGTCTTAAAAAGACTAGACTAGTGTCCGACTCAGGAAGCCTTATTAGCATATGGAGACATTATTAAAAATAAAAATACACTTACTGTATTAGTAAGAACAGGCACTGGTAAGGTTACATTTTAAGGACTGTGTGCATTTCTGCAGACCATTTAAGGAAAGCACATGTTTACAGAAAATTGGAAAAAACTGTGAAGGGATAGATGGAAATAGTATGAGCTGAGGTTTAGGGACTGGGTTTAGTGGCACAACACACAAGATGAAGTAAGAAATAGGAAATATGATATTAGTGACTAAAATATTGTTGGGGACATTTCAAGATCTTCACTGAAAAGAAGGGAAAGGAAAAGGAAAAAAAGACACATTTAAGTTGACAGTGTAATAAACGTTTCTTTGAATATGAAGTATGCACAGAGAGTAACATTGCAGCTTGAATCTTTAGTTCAATTCTCAGCTTAGTTATGATTTTTTCAGAACTTTTGCTTGTCACTGTAATGTCCTCAGTATGAATTGGCAATTCTCAGAATTGTCAGTAGATGTGTGTAGAATGTATAAGTGTGTGTGTGTGTGTGTGTGTGTGTGTGTGTGTGTGTGTGCGCATCTGCACATGAGCAGTGATGAATCTCCTAATGTCGTCTTCATTCCTACATACTTTAAGCACCACGCCTGCAGTTTCTGGAAAAGGTTAAATATTTGAATTATTTTATTGAAAATTATTAAGTAGTAGATATGTGGCAGAAGTAAATACGAGTCCATCCTATTTCTGCTCAGAATGACCACTTTAAATAAATATTTACTAAGTGATGGTATTATATTGGGCTTACCAATGTAGTGCTTTGGTACGATAATTTTTTCTGTACGGTTTTATGCATTGTATTACTGTGGTTTGTAGGTGTGGGTATATTAAGATTTAACAGTGAAGATTTTTCTAAATTGTAATCTTGATGCTGATGCAAGAATGTGTGTCAGATTATTATCCTCAGTCAAAGTAAACTGATACAGTGCTATATGCATGTGGTAATTCTGGCAAAACTAGTAATGTTATGCATGCAGTCATTATAAATCCAGGTGTACTGACACAGTGTTATATTCATATGGTAATTCTAAGCAGAAACAGGATGGGTAGTGATGCACCAGAACTTGTACAATACAAAGGACCAAAAATAATTTTCTTGCAACTTTCGCATCAGTTATAAAACACTTTTGAGGTTTACTTTTTAAATCTTACATCTGCCACAGAGTGACCTTTATTTGGGGTTAATCTGAGTCTCTTTAATTGATGGCAGGTGTGTACCCAAGAAGAGTGAATGCTGTAATTAAATCAAAAGGTGCTTCAATAAAGTATTAGTTCAAGGATGCAACCAGCTTATTGGACTACATTTTTTATTTTTTATATTTTTTCCCCTAACAGATCTGTTTGTTTTTCAATTGAATATGTCACATTAAAGGTGGGAAAAGTTTTGAAATGATTTATTGTTGTCTCATTTTTTTATATCACAAAAACCTAGCACTGTACCAGGGGTGTGTTTTACTTTGTGTCCAGCTTTTTTTAACAGGAGATTCTTTTTAATGTCTGGAGAAAAGCTAGTTGCATAAATATAGAAAAGACATACCATTTTATCAGGGCATTTAAATGTAACTGAAAAGTTTGTTTGTGTCTTTCGGCTTTTCCCGGTTAGGAGTCACCACAGCGGAACTCCGGTCCGCTAATGATTGGTAGTTGATTTTTACGTGCCGAGTTACCAGCTCTGATGCAAAACCTTCAACGAAGGTATGCCCATTCACGCATGTCTCCATGCAGAAGACGCTCTAGCTGTGAATCGAACTGAACAGCGTCTTACTGTGAGGCGAAAATTGAAACTTTTTTGTCCAGAATTAGGGACAGAGCAAACACAGAATTAGGGGAAAAGCCCCACATCAAGAAAATATATTATTTACTTATATTTTCTTAAAATAATTTCTACTTTTAGGAAAGATAGAGCCAAAATTCTTAAGACATAACTCTTAACAGGAAGACAGGGAAGAATAAAGAGGACACTGAGTTAATAATTAACTATATACTGCACTGGTTTCATACACACCAATGAGTCATACTAGCTTCAGGCTACATCTGCCAAAACAATACTGAGGTTATTTAGATAAACATTAATTTGGGCATTTTTCAGGCAAGACCCACTTCAGATGGCACCAACTTTTACACTAAAGATGCAGATTATACATGTTAAGAGCTGAATAGGTAACTACCCTTATTTGATGCTGGAAGATCAGAAGGCTGTGGATTCTATTCCCACCCTAAAATAGCAGCCGAAACTAAATGGCACTTTAAGTCATAAAATGATTTCGCACTCTTGAACGAAGTTGGAGACAGAATGTCTAAGATTAATAGTTTGCTAGTCTCAGTAGGAAGACAGGACTCATTTTTATAGTTTTATGACAGGGCAGGGTACAAACCTGCACTTAGGATTAATGTTTCATATGTTTCTTTTAGTGTACTTTGTTGTGATCATATTTATTGCACATTTCTAGATAGCAGCAGCAAGCAGTCAGTAGTGACACACATTTATCTAAAACAGCTGTTGATGTGCTTCTCTCATAACAAAGGGCCTTAATGGGGGGAGGGGTGTCATTAGCATGACCACTGCAGTTCCATTTTTTTGGCAGTATTGTCTGTGAGCACCTAAAATCATCCATTATAAGAAAATGAAAAACATAAGATTAACATTTTTAGCTAGGGTAGAATGCTTGGGCTTACATTAGAATAATCAAAAAATAAATAAGCAGGCAGCATACACATACATTGTATTGTTAAATCAGTATCTGTGGTCATAGCCAGCCTTAGGCATAGGCCAACTAGGTGGCCGCATAGGAAACCACTCTAGCATGGGTGCTTTTCCAGTAATCTGGATGGTGTAGGTAGACCAAGATGGGGGCACAGTTTGGTGTTGGGAGGCACTTTGGAGACCAGTTGACCAAAGGCCGGTCCTGTCTGTGGTACTTCAGAATCAGACTTAACACATGTAAAATGGAATGCCTGGAATATCATTTCTGTTAGGTTTCCTGGTCCAGGACTGGTACTCTAAGTTAGATTTGCTTAAGCTTTTTGGTTATGCTCCATATGCATCCTCCTTTACTGGAAAATTACATAATTGCTTAAAATATTTTGTGTGTAAAAAGAAGGAAATTACTGCATTTGAGAATGTTTGGCTATGACAATGGTTATAGTATGATGGTATTTTGGATATCTGTTGGGGCATTTTGTATCATTTGTGTGTCAGAAATAGGTCTCTGAAATAATAGCCTGTAGTTTACATCCACAGAAATCAGTAGCATTAAACACTACACATCTGCACTCCCCCACCCCCACACACACTGCCACCACCAAATGAAGTAAGATCATGTGCAAATTCTTGGCTATTGCGATGTGAAAGAAATGCAATAATGCAACCATGGAGATTTTATTTACTTAAACATTGTAGGCTGACAGCAGTTTCTCTGGGTAGGCAGTGAGTTGGACTGGGGGTCAATGCGTGAATAGCTGCAGATCTGTCTTGCTTTGCAAAAGTAATGTACATTTCACTGAAGTAAGATCGACCACAAGTTCTGAAACCTGAGTATGGTTTATGTGGGGGGGGGGTATACTTGCCTTAACCTTACAAGGTCAGATTGTATACTGTGGTAGGGGCTGTGTGTGACTGGAACAAATGGCCCTGATGCTTACTGTTAAGTCTAGCTTTGCAAAACTATAATGTCAGCAAATGACAGCAACCTCTCTTTTGACCACCACATTGCCACTGTGGTCAGAAAGTTCTTCTATGTGGCACATCTCATTACTAAGGGTTTTGCATCCAGGAAGAAAGAGGTCATTGTCTCCCTCTACTGTTCCCTCATTAGGCCAGTCATCAAGTACAATGCCCCTTTCGGCATGTACCTCACTAGACACCTACAACAACTGGAGAGGCCACAAAATTACCTCACAAAGAGGATCTTAGGCCTTAAACACTTGTCCTATATGGACAGACTAAAAAAATCCAACTATTCTCTGTCTCATATCACCTACTTAGAGGTGATCTCTGCTTGATTTTACAAAGCCATGTCTGACCCAGCTCTGTTAGAAATGCTACATCTAAAGAAATCCCAATCCCTCCGCACTACATGCTCCAGAGACCTCAACTTCATTACCACAATCAACAGAACAAGCTGGAGGGACAGGTTCATAACCCAGAGACTGCCCATGTTATGGAATAGACTTCTCATACATGTCAAGCAGAGTGCCTCACTGGCCCTCTTCAAAAGAAATCTTGATGAGTGGATGGGAAATAGAAAATTCACCCCGGGGATCACTCCAGTGGCTAGACTTGACAGATGCACTGGGAACTAAGGTCGGGTGGCACAATGCCAGGGTAATCCTATGGGCTAGGCTTGTAAAGACTCCAGGGCTGTTAGCCTAGTACACACCTATGAACCTAAGTCTGTACTTTAAGATGAATGTACAATAATTAACAAGCTTATGAGTAGTTCATGTATGTTTTATATCTGTTCATTCTCTATACTGAATGTGTATTTAAAATTATTTCTAATATGTTGAGCTTTTCTTCCCAGACATTGTTGACAAGGGATTTTTGTTTTATAAAACCATGTTGCATTGTAGAAACTTAGGTAAATAAAAGTAAAATACATAAAATTAACTGTGCACTTTGCTGGCACACTCATTTTGTTGACAGAAGCATTAGTCACAGCTTGTAAGTATGCACACAGCTGTTACTATTATTTGTACTTTAATCCTGACAGGTAAAAAGCAGCTACTTTACTTAGGTAATGGGGGGGGTGTTTGTGAATTCATTGAGGTGACTGGCCTTTTTTAGTGTCTAAATTATGGCTTTACAAGATAACTGTTTATTTGGGTGAAGTTGGTTGTTCTACAAGCCTATAACTGCCATTTCTGTGCAACAGACTAAATTAATGCAGCCATTGATATTTTCATTTTTATCCAGACAGGGTCAGCAGATATTTTAGGTTGGCAATTGATATGATGGCGGTTTGTGGATGAAATGTTTGGCATTGTAGCTTTGGTGTAATTCTGGCTTTGCAGAACTAAGTGGGGAGGGCTGTTTGGAAATGAAATTAAATGATTGGCCCTACTACTAACTGTTATAAGACTGCTGTGCATTTGGATGAAGTGAGATGTTTCAAGTACGAGTGCTGACCTCTGAATAATGTTTATGTAAAAGATTCAGTTATATTACTGTTTTGCTTTCTGGCTTCAGAGGTTCAAGCCAGATACTTTCGGTAGCCTATTGGGATGGGGGACTATCATGTCGGTGTGAGAATGAAATAACTGGCCATTTACTGTTGTAATTCTGGCTTTGCAAAACTAATGTGTCTGAAGGAGTAAGCAATATGCATACAGGCTGTGACTATTGTCTCTGTGCAGCAGATGTATTTTGATGCTGGAAGGATCAAAGCAGAAACTGTAGTGGTGGGCAATGAAATGACTGCCCCTGTTTTATTTTTAGTCCTGCAAAGTCAGAATTAAGACAGAATGTAAGCTATGACAGTGTGTGCATCACAAATGCATTAATATACACCTGGATTCATGAAGCTTGCACCAGAAACAGGTGTAGCGTAGGTGTTCTAATGCCAAATATGACCGCTGAGCGATTCAGGTACAATCTGATTCCATGTGCACTACCAGCATACGCCAGAGCTGTGCAGCTCCCAGCACATGCATGCTAATCACCCCATGTGCAGTAGTGTAGCATGCAAATGAAGGTACATAGCAATTCATGAAGTGGTGCAGGCGTAGCATAAGCATACAGAAATGTAAACCAAAAAACATGGTTTACATTTTCCCAAACATAACATCGGAGCCATGAAAGTGGAACAAACTTACATATGATAATATTAATATATGCCAATGGCTGGATATATAGCCAATGGCGTAAAAATACATGCACAACATAATAAATAACATTTACCGCCGTGGCCACACTAACACAAAGTAAACCCGCAGTGCTGCGGTGCACAAACGGGATCATAACGAAAATATATTTAGATGTTATAAAACTGCAATGTAACACAAGTCATGAATTCCCCATAATAGTCAATGGCAGTCATGCTACACCACAATCATGGCGCAAGGGTTGCGAAGGGTCTGTGATAGTGTTTGGCGCAGTAACTAGGAATTAGTAGTCAGTGTCATGCAAATGAGGCAAGTAATACTGAATCGCAAATGCCTTGCCGGCATAAGGCTGTACCAGACGGTGTAGCAGTATAACACCGAGGAGTGGCCTGGAGGTATACATTACATCAGGAGAGGAGTGTGCCACCATAGCTGTAAGCACATTGGAGCATTGCTAATCCGGGTTGCCTGTTGCTAAGCAAAGCTGCAGGATAGGGGTGTGGATGTAGCCATAGCTTTGCTTAGCTAAGAGCACACAAGGTGACCGAAAGCACATGTGTATACGGATAACAACGCACTTGAAACCCGGTAAACAGCTGCGTGCAGCGTGCACCACAGCTGAAACAGGAAGGTTACGGGAAGATAATAAGGAAATGCCACAGCAGGGTAATTGGAGTACAACTGAGTAATTAACACCTAGTAACTCACAGTGGGCCATTGACGGTAGTTAACAAGGCTGCTAGCAGAAACCTGCAGAAAAGGAAAGAGGAGGTGCCGGATTGCAAAGCAAAAAGAACTGTCACAGCAGAACAAAGCAAACCTGCAGTAGATCAGCTACAGAACACATTTCACAACACAATCCTGGGATGGGAAAGTACCAAACAAGAAAGCAGGCTGCTGGATGCATGCCTGACAATGGGAGGGGAATCGGTTTGAAAAATGAAAGCAAGGGCAAGAGATGATCCACGGTAGCCAAGTGTAATTCAACACCAAAGGTCCCACAATAGCAGTACCTGTGGTAAAACCCATAAGTAAGATACCCTGCAGCTCGGATTGTACATACACACCCAATGACATCATCAGCCTCCAAAGCACAATAGTATAAAGTGTGAAGGCACCTCACACACACACTTGTGTATTCCCAAACACTGCACCATCGGTGTAAACAGACAGGGAACTTTTAAAATGAACATGTTGGGAGCTGCCATAGCTTTGATTCATCAGCATGTGTTGGAGACTGAAGGTGGTGTGGAGGATGATGCTGACAACCACCTCAGGCACTGGAGGAGGAGAAGAGTGTTCAGACCAAGGGTAACCTACCAGGGGCTAGATGATCTGGAGATAGTAGAGCGTTACAGGGTGGACAGGGACATCATACAGCAAATCGTTGAGCTGTGCCAGCCACGCCTCAGAGCCAGAAACAACAGAGGGGAACCCATCACAGTGGACATGAAGGCATGTGTAAGCTTGAGAATACTAGCCACAGATGCCTTTCAAAGGCCAACTGGAGATATCATAGGGATCTCACAGGCATCAGCATCCAGGTACTCCACCAGTTCCTGGATGCCATGTTACAACATGCCAGTGAGCATATATACTTCCCCCGAATGCAGGAGGAGTTGGCCAGCAAAATGCACCTCTTCCACCATGTGGCAGACTACCCAGAGATATTGGGTGCAATAGACTGCACGCACATACACATCAAGTCTCCACCTGGTGAGCATGGTAGGTGCTACATAAACTGCAAGGGATACCACTCCATCAACTGCCAAGTCGTGTGCAATGCCCAGGGCATTAGCATGGATGTGTGTGCAAGCAGCCCTTGAAGCTACCATGACTCCCACATCTGGCATGCCTCACAGCTGTACCAGGTATTTGCCAGGGGGGACATCCCATATGGCCACCTTGTGGGGGATGCTGGCTATGCACTGGAGCCGTGGATGATAACTCCCATCAGAAATGCACACACACCCATGCAAGAATGCCATAATGAGGGACACGCACAAACCAGAATCATCATAGAGCATGTGTTTGGGATGCTGAAATCACGGTTCCATTGCTTGGACATATCTGGTGGAGCCATGCAGTACTCTCCAGGCACGTGTGCCCACATCTTTATAGTATGTGCCATGCTACATAATATGATCCTGGTGAAACAGCTGCAGCAGGGACATAATGATAAAGGCCCTCACAGCCCTCCACAATTGCCAAGGGCACCACAGGCACAGAGGGATTCAGACTACGAACACCCTGTGCCAGCCTCAGTAGGCAGACGGAGGCGTGCCCAGTATGCTCATGCCTTGGCAAAGAGGGAACGTATAGCACATACACTGACAGTATAGGCCCCCTATGGACTGACACACTTCTCCACCTGCACACACAGTAAACATGGATGGCACACACACACGACCACCTGTAAATTGTCATGTATAGGTGGTCTACTGTGTGCATCCTACATAGGCAGCCCTCAACTATTGCACACATCACTGTTATTGGCACAAGGTAAGTCAATACCTGAACAGTAAATTAAGCTAACAGCATGTGTTGATACTGTATGTATAGGTTCCTAGGTACATCGGTAGGTACATGCCTAACTGTCAGAGGCCATTCATAAGCCTAGCCAAAATGTGTCTGCTGTCACTACCCCATTGATTAACTAACTGTCCCTCTGTGGAGCAAAGCCAATTGCGGGATCCCTGGAGTGTAATCACTGTTCCCCACCCACTCTGCAAGGATTCCCTGGTGTGTTAATGAGGGGCTTCATATAATGTAATCAGGGATGTAGTTCCAAAGCATGGGGAGTACCCATGATAGGTATCTTTCACCCCAGAATTCTCCAGTTATGGTTGTGGCAAGGTGTAGGTCATTACAGTGTGTGGCTCACTGTGACATGGATTCCCCTAGCTGGAGCATATCCATTAAGCCTCACTTGGACATACCATTAACAGGTATCATCCATATGTAAACCAACTGAGTTACACATTTGTTTGCAGTATTGAGGAACAGCAGTAGTACACTCTACATACTAAACACCATAACACTTGTACATATCCCAGATGCCTCAGTGGTAAAACACTGACTGTGTGGTTCATGGTCCCGGTTCCACGACCTGCAAGGGCTGTTACGTAATTCTGATGTCCCGAATACAGGATGTTGGATACAGGTCATTGAAGCATGTTTAAGTACATGTTAGTGGGTTTTTCCACCGGTAAGCGGCATTTAAACATGACTACATGGATATGCACAACACAGGTCTAACCTTTGCTGAATATCATGCAGGTCATGGGCAAAGCTGCCCATAACTGCGGAAATGTGCGTTATTTACACTTGTACTAATAGTGCCTGCTCTGAGATGTAAAACAACCACTGCCAGGAGTAGAACACGCAACCATGTACACAATCTTCACAATAACCTACCACTAAGCTATCTGAGATGTACCAATGGCAGGTGTGTATTGTGACAGGTTAAAACACAAAAGGACGGACTTTGGGAAATAGTATACACCGCCATGTACCCAATGAAAGGTATATTCTCTCCCTCTCTATCTCTCTCTCTATATATATATATTTATATATATATATATATATATATATATATATATATATATATATATATAAAATATATAGAGAAAAAGGGTGACAGAGAGATATATGTCAATATATATGGATATAGATATATATGCAAATATATAGATAGGTTAACAACATCTACACAACCATGGAGTTACATATAAATAGGATACTACCAAATACCAAATGCTTTACATACTTACGTGCATAATCACGAGGCTTAAAGACCAAAAGACCACAGTACCGAAACATTAGAACTGTGATTACTACTATCACGATGTTAAGGGACATTTAGGTAGCACTTCTGGTGCTGCGGTTCAGGTAGTTACTGTGTATAAATTTGTTTCTGATTGCTGTAGTGTGTGTAAGTGTGTGTGTTCTGAGTGTGGTGTGTGTTTCCGGGGGACTGTAATGTGTGTGTGTGGGTTTGCTTTGTGTGTCTGTTTGTGCTATCTCAGAGGTAGATTATTAAAGTAGGTGTGGGGTGTGCAGCCACCCACATGGGGGGTGTATGGGGGCATGGCCACCTGCCCATACGTAGTGTAGGATGGTTTGTTTGGATGTGATGGGTAGCAGTGTGTCTCTGTGTGTGTGTGTGTGTGTGTGTGTGTGTGTGTGTGTGTGTGTGTGTGTGTGTGTGTGTGTGTGTGTGTGTTCTATGTTTGTGTTAGTTCCGGGAGTTTGACTGTCTTGAGTTTGAGTGTTCGGTATTGTGGGGTTTGGGAGTCTGGGAACGGTAATGGGGTCGTTGGAAGTGTGTGCGTTCCTGAATCCGTGGGTATGCTGTATACAGCGGTTGAAATCTTCAAATATGTGTATGACATGGACCATAGCAATCACACATTCCACCACGATCGAACGTTATGAACAAAGGATATGGAGAGTATATGTCTATACACTATTACAAAAATGTGCTATGGACATGAGCCAAAGATAGGGTTTCCACCTGTCCCACCTTGCGAGGGGCAGTCCCTCTATGTGCGGTAGTGTCCTGACCAAAATGAGTACAAATACTAATGTCCTACAATCTCAAGACATTTGGCATGTTCCATATTTAATGTAATTGTTGCATAAAATAGTCATCTGTATCTAAAATACCTACATGTAAGAAGAAACAGGATAAGCAAGTAAACCGCTACAAGAATAAGCTTTTATATAGGCATATATGTAAAGTTCTATACTTTGTATGGACCGTGGGTGTCGGCCTCTAAAATCCGATGTGTGTCCTGCAAATGTCCCACTGTGGCCATTTGAAAAGGTGGCAACCCTAGCGAAAGAGGTTCACTCACCAGCACATCTCCAATTAGTGCACATATCTGTGACAGAAATACACAAGACAGCTTTCATGTAGCAACATTTCATTACATACCGATGTATTTCCAAAGGGATTGAAGGACCAACATCACCTGCATGCTATACAGGAACCAATTAACAATGGCTTAATGAATCAGCCTGCAATTACCATAGTATTAGTCCACTAAAGGATAGGTCTTCAAATAGAAAAGGAGCCCTCACACACATACAGAATATGTATAAATGCATTTTCTACACACCTGCATCTGCTATGTACACCACCTACATCTCCCCCACACCCGAAACAATTGCAATACATACTGTAATAACATCACAAACATCCACTCACCCTATGACATCTGCAGAAGTCTTAACATACCTTGTCAGAGACACACTATAATGACCCTATGTGAAATTGTTGCTGTTGTACAATAGAACAGCCGCCAATGTTACAGGGTTTGGTTGCAATAATCCCATATCAGATGGCTGCGCGTACACCAGGAAGTGTTAACAATTACTGATTAACAGCACAGTATGATACACATGTACAGTATACCAAAGATGTCAGGTGAGCACAGTTCAAAACACCTAACATTCTATGCATAGCCACACAGCCTTGAGCTGCCCAAACATCCTTGCCAGACCTAAACATTTGCAGATGTATCAGGTACAAACCCTGCAGAAGTAGCAATGTTCAGAAATATAACAGCTAGACTCACATGTAGAATTACATCCTCTAGCTGTTAAACACAATCCACGGGGGCCATGAAGTTAATATATCTCTGTGTGTCACCATATAGCTGTTGCAATTCATCACAAACAACATATCCAGGCTGTTTTCCTCAAAGGTGAGCAAAGGGACAATGCCCAAGTGGAGTATTCAATTATACACCACTGTTGCCATGTCATTGGCTAATGGAGTAGCTGCACAGCTGATGTGCATGTAATCATCTACTCTGGAACACCAATTGTTGGCAGGATACCACATGTTACTGATATCTAAGTATAAAAGGATGGCTTGTCATACATTCAAACCATCTGTATATACTAGCAAAACATTACAACGAGGATTGCAACACAAAACAATTAGGATTTATATTACCATCAATGACAACTCGGGTTACTAATAAGGTATGCAGAACACTCAGTATGTCAGTGTATGTAGGACTTGTTCCATAATAATTAAAGTGTACGCAATGCATATAGTGGGAAAAGGTATTATGTAGTGATGTATTGCTGAGCATAATAATGCTCGTAGCAATTGTGTGTACTGCTGTAGGCCACAAGGTAAACACCTCATACACCACAAGGGATGCTATATAAGGACTTTGAACACAACAATTCCACTCCAGCTGCTGTCAGTGGCAGGGTTGGTCCAACAAGTACGTGCCATAACATGGGATAGTATATGTTGATATACTGTAACAGTAGGCATATGTATGGGCGTATAACTGAGAATAACATGTCTAAGGTGGTCCTGCTGTGCAATTATGATTTCCATTGTGGGATATTGTGGCAAAAATTTGTAATGTACAGTATTGTAGGTAGATATGTCTAACATTTTACATAGCATTGCTGTTATGTTATGCAAACATCAGGTATGTCTATTGGCATGTACAATACACAATAACAGGATACATATGACTTGTACTCACCAGACAGTGTATCAGCATGATCGGTAATTGAAATGGAAGATCTAGTCAATTATCTATGCACAAAGGACATGTAATAAATTCATAGGTTCATAGTTAGGTACTATGCTGTCTGGCCAAGACCATTCATAAGCCTAGCTACAGTGTTTTGACTTGCAGCACCTCTCTAGGTTAGTTTCCTGTGCCTGTGGATAGCAGAGCCATTACTTTCCTGCATCTCTGTACAGCAGAGCCACTGCAGTGATCCCTGGTGTACATGTCTGTCTCCCATCCACCCATTGAGGTATCTCTTGAAGAGTGCTAGTGAGGGTCCCTGCTTGATGTACATAGGAATCATGTTCCAAAGCATGGGGAGTGTCCGGGTCAGGAATGGATCCCTCCAGCATGTCCTAGTCATCGTTGTGTTTAGGAACATATCCCAGAGCATGTGGCTCTCAAGGGCTTTTGCTTATGTGGAGCATATCCATCAATACTGCTTTGGACATGGGCCTTGTATGTCCAGCAGAGATCACCTCTGAGTATGCGGTATGCAAATGAGTACAGTTGGAGTTTCTGTAGTTGGGCTGCATACGTCATCCTTCGGAGGTCAGTAATCCTCTTGGTGTGGTAATGTTGTGGTATTTCAAGCCGTTGCTGTTGTCTCGTAAGGTACATCCCAAATGGGGTGTTGTACCCTTTAATGTGTTTCATAAGTCATGAGTAGAGAGGCACAATGGCTGTCTTTGTTCTGGCTACAAACCCATTAGAGATTAGGGGGAGCCACGTAGAAGGATATCCACACCACCTTGCCAATATGGTTATCAAAGGAGTGAATGCTATCTACTTGGGTTCTAAGATCCCTTATTACATCTTATGTATGTATGGGACTATCACCTATGTGATAGTCCGCAGGTGACTGGTGTAATCCAAAGGGGATGTCTATGCACCTTGTGGCATGCAGCTTGAGGCCATGTTATTGACACCAGGTATCCATCCCAGTGACACCCTTATGGAGGGTGTCTGTATCAGCTGGGGAATCAATCATGGCCCTTAGTTTGCAGTTGCCTGCAAACCTTTTCAGGGTAAGTCCTCCTGTGCTAGCCTGTACCTCAGAGAAGCATATACCGAACATGAGGGACCCTATGACTGAGCCCTGGGGGACGCCAATTGTAACTGATTCACAGTGGGACCTAGGTTGTGCTACCCTCACTGTGTGGAATCTGTCCATGAGCCTCTTTGTATAACATCTCGTGATGTAGGGGTTAATGTGCAGGTGGATGTATATGCTGATAATACCAGAATGGGGAATGGTGTTGAAAGCCTCTGAGAGGTCAAGGTAGGCTGTGTGGACCTCCTTACCCTCATCTACTGCCTTGGTAACTGTCTCAAAGGACTCCACCAGGTTTAGGAGGCATGATCTGGCCCTAGTAAATCCAAACTGGGCGGGATCAAAGGTTTGGAGGCCACCAATGTCTCTGTGAATGAGATCCATGATGATGTGCTCCATAGCCTTGCAGAACAGTCTAGTCAGGCGTACAGGGCAATAGTTCCCCTGGTCCATTGTGACACCACCATTGTGGAGTGTGATAACTGTTGCTGTGTGCCATTCAGGGGCCACAATGCCTGATGCAAAGCTATTATTTAATATGGTGCCTAAGTGGGGAGCCAGTTCATTCTGAAGTTCGGGGAAATCGCAGCCTGGGATGTTGTACGGTCACATGGATGCTGTGTTACTGGCTTTAGAGAGTGCAGCTTTGAACTGTGTAGTTGTGACTTCAGGGACTCTGCATCACTCCTGTATAGATATGGGCCCTTTAGGGTGTGAGAGGGGTGTAAAATTAGCACTGAACCTATCTGCCAGGATGTTGCCAATATCAGTGGGTTCTGTAATGTTCATGCCTTACTGCTGTATGCCAGAGCAGATGTGGGTATCGCCATCGAGAGTAGTAACATATCTCTAGAACACTTTGTGGTAGTCCTTGGAATTAGTTGTGGTTATGTTTACGTAGCTAGCTTTGGAGGATGTGATAAGGGATCTCAGATTCTTACTGAGGCTGACCAGGGAGCTCCTAAACTCATGGGATTGTACTCTACTTTGCAACAGTCTCCTCCTTCTGTTGTACATTATGTCCATGGCAGTAGACCACCAGAGTGGCCTCCATTTTCTGGAGGGTACCATTATGGTTCTGTTTGGGATAGCATGATCCATGCAGTCGTGTTAGTTCTAATTAAGTGCAGTTGTATATGATTCAGCGGTTGTAACTGTATTGTCCATCTGCATGGGTGTCATGACGTTTACTACTGCTGTCATAAGAAGCCTGAAGTTGGCTTTGTAGAAATATTGTACTGTGTTTTCCGTAAAGGGTGTGGTGCCAGGATGTGGATAACAAGGGTGATTAGCGTACGTTCGGATCTGACCAACGAGGAGATAAACCCAGGTGTGAAATACCAGTCACACATGTTGGTAATGACCAGGTCTAGGATATTGCTGCCCCTGGTGGTGGTGTGGATAGGTTGATCCAGGCGACTGGAGGTTATGAATCCCAGAAAGCATTGGCCTAATGTGTAGGTACATGAGTAGGTATCCCAGTTAATGGTGGGGTAGTATCAGTCGCACATCAGTAGTGTGTCTGTTTGAACCCTATTTTCCAGTATACCAAGAAGAGAGGACTGTTAACCATGGGGTATGGTGGGGGATCTGTAGCAAGCTACAATTTGTATAGCAGTTATGGCCAGAGTTAGTTGCACTTGGATAACCTCGGATGCATTGTGCTAAGCAAGTAGCCTGGAGGTGTGGATATCCTTAGGAAATCTGGACACACCTCCACCGTGGGCGTTCCAGTCCTGGTTACATGACTGAAAGGTATGGTATGAGTAATAGCGTGGTAGTGCAGGGGTGCTCTCAGGAGCCTAGAAGCAGGTCCCAGTCACTGCACAGATATCGAAGTGGTCGATTACAAGGAGTGCCTCGGGTGAGTGCTTTTGAGATGAAGACTTCAAGCATCGAGTAGCATTACCCTCAGGTTTTGCTTGCCTGTTCCTGTTATGGTGGTGAATATGTTATTTGAACTGTACCTAAAACAGGCACTACAGGAGCAGCAAAAGCCTTAGCCATTATCCGGAAACCCAGGGCCGACAGGTGCAGGCCATCTGTGCCAAAGCATCATGTTCTGTCGACCATGTCATTCAAAGCAGACAGATACTGAATACCCTTGGAATGACACCAGAAGCATAGCCAATTGTTGAAGTAAATCATTTTGTTCTTGTACTGCATTATCAGTCTGGATGATGGCAGAATGCTACTCAGGGCTAGGGTGATACCTGCCTGGGCTATAAGATCGGAGAGCTATTCCATGTCTCTTTACATGTAGTCCAGGAAGGTACATCTCAGGGCATTCACACTAACATGGACAATGACACAGTCATATTGTACCTGTTGAGGAGTGACCTGAGTGCATAGGTTATGTTGCGGATCCTGTTACCCGACAGGCAGCTGATAGTAACTATCTCCTTGTGTAGCCTGGTGAGTGGGACATCAGTGTGCCCGCCTATAGAGTCACCTATGACTAGTGTGTTGGGTACGTTATTTCACCCTATTGGCTGTGGTTGATGGGCACACTGAGTCTGTGGGCTATAATCATTGGTGTTGTGTTGGGGGATGGGGGCTGACTGTGGTTCTGCTTTGGAGTTCTCTGTTGCCTAGACAGAGTAGTATTGAGAGGATCCACAAATGTTGTTGTCTTACTATGTGTGGCCTGTGGTGGTGTTGATTTAGTGAGACTATGTGATGAGTGTGGTGTGGTGCAAATGTTTAACTTCCCCACATGATTGTCAAGTTCAGTCTGGGTTGGAGAGAACTTCACCTCCAGCATGGCTAGATATGTGCATCTCCCACAGGTTGTAGTGTTGGATGTTAGGAGGGGAGTATTGACTGTGTACACGAGACAATTTCTATATTGCCTCATGATGCCCATATTCATCATATAGACAGGCAAGAACACTGGGAATTGACACTTGGACATGCCTGAGTATATAACTATTTCCCACTAGATAAGTGAGGAAAGTGTGTACAAGGGTGGTTTTACTCTAAGCAAGCAGGAAATGTAAGCACAAACGGTGTTTACTTGTAGGTAATGAGGAGGATTGAGTGCTATCATAATTAGTAGCTCATGTAGTGCTTACATGTTCTGAATAAGTGCTGAGCACGAATAAGCAATACAGATAGGGTGTTTGATAACATAAACACACTGCCCCCCAACAGATACACAATCATATATCCATGTACACTACAGAGCCCCTGTAACCATAACTATGATGGTACAAGGTGCACTCAGGCTGCATGGGACCTGTCCACATCCCTGGTTGTATCATACACATATGGCAAAACAGTTTGCTCTACATATACACATTATGTAAAACATAGCTTCATGTCAGTCTGTGAAAACACTGAATGGTGCACACCAACAGTTATCACAACCCACAAAGTGGAGACACCACTCATAATGGGAGGCACTGCACTACTACCCTGCTGAGTCTGGTCTGAAAGGTCATGAACCTTAATCAACATATATGTTGTCAGCAGTACAGATGTCGATGACAGTACAGATGATTTTACACTGCATATCATACCTGTGACAGGTCATAGGACATCATCACCCATACTGTGTTCCACCTACACTCAGTATACTAGATGTGCATTTGTATATCACAGGAGTGTTCTGACAGTGGACTGTTGACAGAACCAGCACTACAGAATGTGTCTGATTAATATGGACATATCACACCAGTGCCAGTTACAGTAAAACAGGGTTAATTCATTGTACTCCCCCTCATTGTAGCCCATACCACACAGACAAATGGGAGGCATCTGCCTATGTAAGTATGTGAATGGCTATGACCTAGGAGCAATAGCTGACTCAGTGTTGTGGACAACATACAGAAGGGGCTTTGTGGGTGAGGTGTGTGACATATGTGCACAATCTGACAGCTGCATATTGCATTGTCACTGCTAGGTTAATAACCCTGTACCCATGAACTACCACCTAGGCAGCAGTCAACATAATGGACACTGTGTGTAAGGGATGCTGCTGTGCAGTTTACCTCCCTGAGCTAATGACATCACCAAGCCTAATAGGTAGTCATAAGTGGAAACCCTAGTCATGACAGAGTGCCATCCATGATCATTGTTCAGCCATACTCATCACTCAAGTGACCTATATTGGATCACATATCACCTTTAAGGGGTATTGGCCATGTTTGGATGGCCGACACCAGCCTTCACAATCCTCATCTCCACTATGTAGCATGATGCCTACCCTGCATAAAGCCATGTCCAACACTGTGATGTTGGACATGCTACACGTACAGATCCTGATCTCAAATACATACTTCATGGACATCCACCTTCCTAGTACAAGGATCGCCACATGCTGGACATATCCTTGTGCCATACATGTTACATACTCCTGCCATACTATGCAACCCTGTCCAGCAAAGCTGCACATTTCATTTCTGTCAGACATGGTGTGATAACCGCATGGTAGATGTATCATTAACCGTGTGGATCAGTTATGTGGCACTGCTTCACCTGGGGCTGGAAGCAACCTTACATCCTAGGCTCATACATGGCCCAGGGCATACAGACTACTAGTTGACCTTGGCTGTACATGCTATAGTTTATAACCATCCCTGCAAATACCATCAGGCTATCCAGTGTCCCATGTGTATCATATGTGCAACACAGGCAAAACGTGGCAGGATGTTGAACTGCTATACAGTGCTGTGTAGATGTATATGGCAAAACACATGCATGTAAAGCCTTCTGAGTGCATGTCTACAGTGTCACAGGTCATGTCCGTTAAGGTACTGTATGTGTTTATATGTGATATATACACAGCATCAAGGTCGACAGCATTAATGTGGACACATCCAGGCATGTGCTGATAGGTAAGAACACCAGTACAGGCAAACAGACATGCCCCCATCAAGACAGCATCCACATGGAGTATGAGCAATGTAATCAGGTGACACACATATATGGTGATAATATCCAATCCCCATTGGGTGTCACATGTGTGTGACACAAACATGCCAGTGTTGTCAGTGTCATGAAGATTTGCAGACAACTATTTATACATAATAAATGTGATACACATGTATGTGCAGCTGTATCTCTGTACATCTCTGAGATACTGTGACCTGTTATGTGTGACTATCATTATGTCTTCCAGGTATGCCGTGAGCAAGGCTACCAGTCTATACACACTTGGAGGATGCGGTCCTTATACCTTACCTCCAAGACAACTATGATGTTCTGTTTAGCCATGTGCCACAGGATGCACAGCAGTGGGATGACCTGTGGCAG
Organism: Protopterus annectens; assembly: GCF_019279795.1. Classification (NCBI taxonomy): domain Eukaryota; kingdom Metazoa; phylum Chordata; order Ceratodontiformes; family Protopteridae; genus Protopterus; species Protopterus annectens. The sequence continues at coordinate 994,144,677 of NC_056747.1, forward strand.
GAACTTCATAGGAGGGTTAATGATGTGGGTGGCCATAACCACACATACCAGCAGGTGTGCAGACACTGTACAGACCTAATCAGATGGGTGAAACAGCGTGTGAATGCAATCACCAGGGAACAAGGTGCAGCAGGTGGTGGGCCACCAACCCAACCCCCACTCACATATACCAAGGATCTACTGGACAACCTGGGGACACCAGCAGAACAGCATCCACAAGTCTTAGCTGACATTGTGGAGGTGGGTGTCTCTCAACCACTGAGCCTGGAGTTGCCTGGTAAGTCAGTACTGCACATATAACTATTATATCCCATATAGTTGCATGTGTCTCTGTACAATATGTAATGTAACATCATATGCAAGGCATGTATACAAACATGCCGCATACTATAGTATGCTACTCTGTGTATCCACACATGTGCATACTCCATAGTATATCCTATTGTACTGGCGAATGTGTTAAAATGCACATTGCATCCTGTAGCTGTCACACAGGCATGGATAATGATCATACTGCTGTGTCACCCCTATATAGGTACCTCTGGTGTTCTGCTAAGACAGCAGACCATTGCAGGTGAGACAGTTATAAGTATCAGGCATGTTAATGCACAGATCTATTCACCATGTGGCCATTTAACACATGTACACATAATGTATGGTCCGGTCACAATATACAGGTCGCATCTGCAATCCATCACAATGGCTACCCATGTGCAATACTTACAAGCTATGTGAAACACCGACATGAAACCTCAGAAACTGTCATTGCTAGATGTGTGGACAGGTGTGCAGACAACGATGGAGGTGTTGTTCAATGTAGGAACATGTACTACACATCAGAACTACACATGTGGGGTACACAAACAATACTACACAGTAAGCTGGAGTATGGGCAGCCCACAGTATTCACCATTGTGGATTATGTTCCTGCTATGAGTGCACACATTGTGATGTGCCAACTGACATGTCCATGACATGTAGGGGGCCGGCTGCAACATTGTCTCAATATCCCATAAAACATACCCCACATACCAAACATACAACCTTTTGTCTGCATAACCCTGTAGACAGTGGAGTATATGACATCTATTGGTGTATGTTATATGGGACAACACAGACATGTGAGAGAGATGGCCATCATAACCATTTGGCCAACACATGTTCACACATGGCCATGGAGGATGGCCAGAGACATGTAGCAACACACAGTAGATGTGATGTGTCTGTGTGTACACCCTGTTGTACATTGGCTACACATGGTCCAACTATAGCCTTTGTTGAATGGTTATATTACAGATGTGGAACACTGGACATCCTACAGACCTGTGCACAGCTTGTGGAGGTGTAACATCATTTGACCACATAAGATCTGTTGAACATCATGACTGTCTCACAGCATGTCAGTAGTTACCTGTACAGCATCTACATACATACACAGACAACCACATCAGGCCACAGATACAGTACATTTCTCTTGCTGCTGTTGGACATTGCTGTCAGCCATGCACTAAGTGTGTGTGGTACACAAATGTTATGTGGGACATGGTGTATTGACAAGTCTGCCATGTGTGGACATGGTTGTCAGGTAGCTAAAATATGTTTGCAGATGTGCAGGGGTGTCATTCATATGTCCTTCAGTGATCTGTGTCACACATTCTACATCATGGTTTAGTGTTTATACACCTCAGTGACATGGATCACAATCCACAGTATATATGTATTGTTTATGCACACAGTCATGGCTATGCACTGTGTCTGTAATTAACACTGTATAGCAATAGAGATGCCTCATGATTCCATGCAATGGCACTATGTCTGTACTTCACACTGTATAGCAATATAGATGCCTCATAATACCCTACAATGGTCATGTACATCTGCTAAATGTGCATTTTATCTATAGGGCGGACAAACAACACTGCAATGTGACACCATTACCCCACTGTATATGTGACAAGACAGCATTGTGTTAAACATGTATGCATGTCAATGCACACGTCAGAAGATTACATGTCATACTACATGTTAATGTCAAGGTCATATGCCACACATCAGCTATGTGTACTGTTAACCTGTGCTGGTCCACATAGTGTAACACAGGGATGCATGATTACTACCATGATTGTGTGAAATGCATGGCTTCTGCTATGACATATGCATGTTGTTGTGTGCAACCCAGGGATGTATGATAACTACCACTATTATTGTCTGAGCTGCATGCCGTCTGCTGTATCACATGCATGTTGCATGCCTTCTGTCAAATCACATGCATGGTGTGTGTATGTGTGTGTCTGTGTGTGTCTGTATTGTAATGTAGAGTCTTTGTCTGCCCTCACAGGTGATGAAGGTGCATTATCCTCCTGTGGTCCATCTGATGTTAGTGTCCCCACAGACTCTAGCAGTGATGATGAGCATATACTTGAGGCACAGGCAGGGTTGTCAGGGGCTGAATCTGTGTTATTGGTTGCCATTCCACCTATATCCCCCTCATGCCCACACACAGATCTCATGCCAACATATACCCCATCACCAGTGGCCATAGAGGAAGGACAGTTGGTGTGTGGTAGCTTGGAACAGGAAAGTGTGGTGGCTATGGAAGGTGTGTATTCACACCATGGTGTCAGGCAAATGACTGGAGATGGGCCACACAGGCATGTGGCCTGTGATGCTCGTAGGAGGACCTCTGGCCGACATGCCCCTGCAGGACAGAGTGCAGCAGCTGGTGTCACCAGATGCATGTTTCAGGCTGTAATGGTGGCACAGGCACATGCTGAATGGCAGAGCAGAGAAGGGCAGAGGCTTCAGAGGGCTGCTATCCATTCTTTAAACAACATCCAGGCAATAGCAAATGCTCAACAGCAGATTGCTGAGGTTTTGGACAGACGATTGAGTGACATGGTTGGAATCCTTGACCGTGGCATGACAATCCACGAGCGTGAGCTGTCTGTGCTGGAACATCTGGTAGGAGTGAGGCATAGGGCATGTGGACATAGGCCTGCTATGTCACCTGGTGCAGGTGTATGTGAACAAGCTACCTCACATGCCTGCTCCCATAGTGGCGGTAGCAGCAGCAGTGCAGCTGGTGCTGTGCTGTCCACACAATAACACAGCAGGCCACGTGCACATGGCCCTGGATGGTCCCAACAGGGACATGGTTCCAGTGGACAAGTGTCATCGGACAGTACCCAATTTGCACCTCTGCCTGGTAGTGCCTGTGCAACCCCTGGCAGGCACAGATCACGTGGCCTTGGCTGGACACCGTGAGCTGTAAAACCTGGTCTGTACAGTCTGGAGCCATCAATAATACCCCTGTGTAGGCCAGACACATGGCAGAACTGTGTGCACACATACATGCACACACCAGAAACATCTGTAGGGCACCGCAACACACACACGTGCATAACAACCACACATGGCCAATTAGATCACAGGCCCTAATCCACACACATTATGTCATCCACTGGTGCAGCCTAGGCCCCTGGCAAACATTATCACCCTGTGCATATGATGATGCCTGTGCCACATCCCTGTCATCCACACCATCTGTGCAGGGACATGCTCATATGGTCTGATGCACAGGGTGAACAAAATAGGGAGATAAGTGTAGATTACAATTGTTGTGTTCTGTTGACATGCAGCAGACATACCATGTAGTACAGGTTTAGAATGCATTGTTTTCTGTTCACAGTATGTGTCTTGGTAACAACAGTAACAGCATGTTGGTCATGATGTCCTGCTTCCCTCCTTCAGGTCTAATTGCATGTGCTATTGAGTGTCAGTGTTTGCAGTTAGTTTGCCATGTGTAAATGTGGACTACTCAAAGGTATGTATGGCAATACCAGCATGCTATTCGTAGCTTCAACCTTACTGTTAGAAAGGTTGACATTCCAAAGATGTCTACACATCTACTGATCCAGGAACATGGGATCTGTGTACTAAGCTACAGTGGCTAGAGGCATGACATCCATACCAGGTGACATCACAGATACAGTTACATGGGGCAGGGAGTTTACATAGCAGTCTAGCTGATGACAAGGGTAGAGGCCAGTTGATAGCTTGAGGCCTTACTGTGTAGCAGTAATACACATTCACATTACAGGATGCGAACACACAACTACACACACACACACGCACACACGCACACACACACACACACACACACACACACACACACACACACACACACACACGTATTTGCACACATGTATTCAGATGCACAGTAACACACCCACACTCACGGGGTCAACGACACTGTAACACACACACACGCACACACACACACACACTTAATAGTGTTGAGGTGAGGACCCCTGCCTGTGTGGTAATCACCATTACAGTACTGTGCACCTACATGATGTGACACAGAGAATACACATGTACAGGTAGTCAGTAATGCCTAAGATCGACAGTATCAACAGGGTAGTAGATTGCATCACCTGGAGGGGTTAGGGGTCCTATCTGTTCACTATGGTAACATACATCCTCGCTCCATGGACCAGACAGCCATACATACATACACACACACACTGTGGAGTCCACAATTGAATGCACCTATGTCATGCACATACAGATAGCTCACATGTGTGTGATACACACCCCACCCCTGCCTATATCTTGCTTTCTACAATGCAGTATGTACAGATCTCTACAACAGTGTACAGGAGAGTGAGTAACAATTGGGATGTATTCCTCACCACACGTGGCATATATGGACACACAAGCAAACACACATGGCAGTACTATGAATCAAACACCTGCTATCTTATGATACGTATGACAGACATGCAGCAGTATTGCCCACATTACAATGTGTACCAATGCTACCTTTGGCAATTGTGCTGATATATGCACATGGGAGGTCTTAAGTGTTACAGGTGTCAAGTGATTTACAGTCAGTGACACCCTGACCGCTGTGTAGGTTGTATGTGTTCCCCTTCAATTAACAGAACCATAGCTTAGTGTTTGCACATGTTATTGTAGGACTGCTTGTGACACACCTGTGAGCTGTCCTCAGCAAACATCCATCTGCAAAGATGGCCCACCACTTAGTTATGTCCACACATCCATCCATACCTGATGTACAGCTTACCATACTGTCAGTATATCACCATAAACAGTTGACAATGATGGGGCTGCATTGCAACTGCATGTTGTAGTAAGACACACGTCACCTGCAAACATCAGCTACGGCACACGCATGGTAGCTGAATGCACACCACTACATGTACATGTGTGTAGGTCCTACATTCCTGTCAGTTTGCCATGTTTGTAGGCATTGCAATTGGTGGACATGTGTGATGACATACATGACACATGGACTGTTATATGATATGATAGTTGTCATGGGCAACCAGTACAGAGGGAATGTTAAATCAGTCAACATATCACACCTTATGTACTCTTAGCATTCAACAGCCATGGAACTACCTTCCATGTGCATATGTATAATTACTGTAGCCACCTGTATGCATGAAGGACAGCAACAGCTATGCTATATACATATGTGTTGTGTGTGTGTGGCATGTACATATCCATGGCAGGTACATGTATCTCATATCCAAACATAAGGGTGTTTACTGGTGTACAACAACAGTCATCTGTTACTGCTGTATATGACCCAGGGCCCCTGTTATGTGTACAGCCAACCTGGTTATGAACAGTGGTATCATTGCATTGCATAACACATGATGCAACTGTTTCAGTACATGGGTAGTCTGAACAGTTGATGTAGAGCTAGGTACAGTCCACTGGTCATGGGTCACATGGTGTTGTACTATTATATGTCCTACCACATGTATGGATGTGTGTTGCTGGTCCAAGGACATGGTGATGTCTGAGGGCTACATCCTAGAATGCAGCTTTTGACACTGTGATCTGCACCTGACACATCTGTGATGCCTTTTGAGGGTGTACTGATCAGTGCATGTGAGTGGCCTTCATATACATGGGGACACCACCATCTGGAGAAGTCCGTACCTGTGTTATGGCCCACATATCTGTATCCGAGGTATACGGTGTTAGTGCTATTGTGCACATCTGAGCCTTCAGCCAGGTGTTCCTTACTGCACAGATGTCAGTATTCCCCATTGTTAGATCTACATTGGGCAGCTGTGATTATGAACGCTACACATCTAGCACTGTTTAGCATACACATAAAATGCAGTTGTCCTCTAGGTGTCAGGGTGTTAACCTGGTCTCAGGACATTCGACTATGAATGGCACTATATGGTTGAAGTAGCAACTCCTGGCAGGACATCACCACTGGTGGTAGTAGTGTGCCAGGTTTAGATTGGTACATCTAAGGTGACGGATAGCAGCAGACGTTTTGTAGAAGACCGGTGTCAGATATATGTAGTGCAGCGTTCCTGCTAACAATGACAACTATTGACACCGGAGTCCATTACAATGTGTTGTTCATGTCTAATTGTAATAGCATGGACACTGTGCCTTTCCGTGTTTAGAATCAGAATGCACACAAAACATCCCTGTGCTACTAAGTGTATGAGCATGCCCAGTATAACATTGTGTAGATGGACACATAGTGCATTCCAAATGGCCGTGTGCTACTAAGTGTGTGAGCATGCCCAGTGACACCTTGTGTCGGTTATGTGCCTCTATGTGTATGGGCATGGCCATTGTAACCTGTATAGCAATAGTAGTCATCCAGTCAACCAATGGCCATACCCCACTTCAGGATGGATTCCTACATTGAACACACAGGTTCACAGGTATGTACATCGTAACTGCCAGCATCCATGTCGATGTCCGCATTCCTAGAAAGTCATATTGACAGTCTTGAAAGGTGTAGTGTCTGTGGCACTGCTCATATCTATGTAGTATTGTAATAGTGGTCTGTAGATAGGCAGTTGTCCTGATCCCACCACTGGCATGTGTTTGTCTCCGTCTGCCTAGGAACATAAATATGCTTTTAGACTGCTCACACTCCATACAATCCCTATTGGTGTCTTTGCCAATGCTGATGATGTCACCCACCTAAAAGTACACCTGTGGGAGTGCTATAATCCAGTAATCTTGGTAGCATGTTCTGTAACTGCATAATGCTGTAGTGTGATAAGTTAGTTAGGTCGGTGTTCTAATCCCAGCCATGCCAACTGTGTGTGTGTTTCTGCCTGCCTGGGGACAGAATAATGCTTTTAGACTGCTCACACTCCATACACTCCCTATCGCCGACTTTGCCATTGCTGATTATGTCACCCAACTAGAAGTACACCTCTGGGAGTGACATGTCCCAGTAATCTCAGTAGTGTGTTCTATAACTGCATAATGCTGTAGTGCGATAAGGTAGTTAGGTCGGTGTTCTAATCCCATCCATGCCAACTGTGTGTGTGTGTGTCTCTGTCTGCCTGGAGAGAGAATAATGCTTTTAGACTGCTCACACTCCATACAATCCCTATCACCGACTTTGCCATTGCAGATGATGTCACCCACCTAGAAGTAAACCTCTGGGAGTTTTGTGTACCATTAATCTCGGTAGCGCATTCTGTAACTGCGTAATGCTGTAGTGTGATAAAATAGTTAGATTGGTGTTCTAATCCCAGCTATACCAACTGTGTGTGTGTGTGTCTCTATCTGCCTGGGGACAGAATAATGCTTTTAGACTGCTCACACTCCATACAATCCCTATCGCCATCTTTGCCAATGCTGATGATGTCACCCACCTAGAAGTACACCTCTGGATGTAATGTGCCCCAATAATCTCAGTAGTGTGTTCTGTAACTGGGTAATGCTGTAGTGTGGTAAAGTAGTTAGGTCTGTGTTCTAATCCCAGCCATGCCAACTGTGTGTGTCCATCTTCTCGGGGATGGAATAATGCTTTTAGACTACTCACACTCCATACAATCCCTATCACTGACTTTGCCAATGCTGATGATGTTACCCACCTAGAGGTTCACCTCTGAAAGTGCTGTGTCCCAGTAATCTCAGTAGCATATTCTGTAACTGTGTAATGCTGTAGTGTGATAGAATAGACAGGTAGGTGCTCTATTCAAAGGCATGACAGGAGTGTGTGTTTGGCAGTCATATCCTATGTGTTGGTGTCTGTGAGTGGCTAGCTACTGGATGTGTTGAGGAGCATTTTTTTTTGTTTTCCTATATAGTGGCCATAAATGTCACAATCGGCCAAGAGACTGGGTTGGCAAGACATGCACATACATTTGGCAATAGGTCTGGTGAGTAATGTCAGCAGCCCTAATCTTACCCTTAATACAGTCTGAACCAGTGTGACGCACAGAAACAAACTTGTCTTGATATTAACACCAGTACATAATGCAGGAGGTGCATGTGGTTTCCTTTTCATTCTTGTCTAATGCTTTGGAGTCACTTGGTCCACTGTTGAGATATATATTCCATATCTACGTATGTGTGTGCATATGTGTATATATATATATATATATATATATATATATATATGTATATATAGACATTAGCACACATAAATCTACATAATATACATGTCCTGTACTGTTGAATGCCTGTGCTGGATGATCTGTACATGATAACCTCAGCTGTATATATATCTGCCATGGCTTAGTGGTAGAGCACATCGCCTGTTGCATGCAGGGTCCCAGTTTCGAGCCGTGCAGAGGCCGGATGTTTTGTTGCTGGGAAGAACAAGGGACATTGAATACGGTGATAGTAAGATGCTTTTAACCAGTTGTGTGCGGGTCTGTGCGACAGTAAGCAGTGGTTACTTTTGGGGAGGATCAGTATGGGCCATGTAACTATGCATTAAAAGACAATACTATGCAAACAAGGCAGAAAATAGTGAATCCCGTTTATCCCCAGGGTGTGATGCAGGTCGCAAGAGTGTATGTGTATAGATAGCCGGGTGCAGGACTCGAATATAGGTGAAAGCATGGGGGGGTGTCAGGCATACTGTACGTAGATTGAAGCCCAGTCTCTCAGGATTGCTCCTAGCTTAGCATGCCTAACCTAGGGGTGTGTCTTATTCCTGCCTAGTGCAATTGGGAGGGACAATAGCAGTAGGAGAGTAGTCAAGGTGAACAAGCTGGACAAACAAATGATATTTATCAGAATCAGCAGATTACAGGCCCAGCAGACCAGCCCAGCCCAGAACACTATGATAAAGTGAGCAAGCACCACCCCCTCAGGTTTTTCCACACTCTACACCACTGGTGTATACATGCGGGGAAATTTTAACAAACAATCCTATGAAATGAGAAGGGCTGCAGCAGGCAACATAGACCAACATGTGCAGGAGGCTGAGGGTGGTGAGGATGTGAATGCTGCCAAACAACCCTCAGTGAGGAGACAGAGAAGACTGGACAGACCCAGGGTAACCTACCAGGGGCTACATGAGCTGGAGATAGTGGAGCACTATGGGGTGGACAGAGACCTCCCACAGCAGATTGTTGAGCTGTGCCGGCCGCACCTGACACATCGAACAGTCTGAGGGGAACCAATCCCAGTGGATATCAAGGTATGTGCAGGCCTAAGTATACTAGCCATAGGTACCTCCCAAAGCACAACTTGGGATATCATGGGGATCTCACAGGCATCTGCATTCAGGTTATTCCACCAGTTCCTGGATGCCATGTCACCACCTGCCAGTGCGCACATGCATTTCCTCAACACACGTGAGGTGTTGACCAGCAATATGCGTCTCTTCCACCAAATAGCAGACTACCCTGGGGTAGTGGGTGCTATAGCCTGCACACACATATGCATCAAAGCACCACCTGGTGAGCAGGGTAGGGCCTACATTAACTGCAGGAGCATCCCCTCCATCAACTGCCAAGTCGTATGCAATGCCCAGGGCATTATACTGAATATGTGTGCTGGCTGTCCTGGAAGCTATGACAATTCTGATATATGGCATCTGACGCAGCTGTACCACAGCTTTGCCAATATGGACATCCCTTACGGTCACCAAGTGGGGGATGCTAGGTACCCACTGGAGCCATGGCTGATGACACCCATCAGAAATGGACACACACCTGAACAATGACGCCATAATGAGGCACACGCACAGGCCAGACATATAATAGAGCATGTGTTTGGGATGGTCAGGTCACGGTTCTGGTATCTGGACACATCCGGTGGAGCCTTGCATTATTCACCAGTTACATGCACCCAAATTGTTATGGTATGTGCTATGTTACACAATATGATCCTGCGGAAACAGCTGCAGCAGGAACAGCATGGGGCAGGGCCACACAGCCCCCCACCAATGTCAAGGCATGTACAGGCACAGAGTGACTAGGAGGAGGAACAACCTGAGCCACCCCAGTAGGCGGAAGGAGACGTGCCCAGTATGACCTGGCCTTGGCAAAGAGGCAACGCATAGCATATGCACTGACACAGTAGGGACCCAGGGAATGTCACCCTCTCTGAATCGCACAGACAGTAAAAGGGATGCCAAACATGACACAGAAGGGACCCAGGGAATGTCACCCTCTCTGACTCGCACAGACAGTAAAAGGGATGCCAAACATGACACTACCTGTGCTCAGCCATGTATAGGAAGTGTACTATGTGCATCTGACATAGGCAGCCCTCCAGCATCATCCTCAGGTCTGGCGCACCCTCAAGGTAAGTCAATCAACCTACCAATTGGCAGTTGTATTAGAATGTGTTGGTACCTGTAGCTATGGTATGGATGTGAGCATGCAAGCGAATTTGGTGGCCGAATGTTAAGGCAGCAGACAGTAGACATCCATAGTGGCACCATGAAATCTGTAGCACATAAGGGGGTCACCATAGTAGCCAGTAGTACACAGGGTGTCATAACCCACTACGGGTAATGGGCTGAGCATCATATGTGTCCATACAGCCCACACAAGTCTCAACCAGATGGACAGCTGTAGACAAACACAGACAAATGCTGTACTATGGCCTCTGAATATGCCCTATGGATGACCCCCCCACAGACCCACACAGACAGACTAGAGCAGGCCAGGCAGTTGGATGTAGGTTGTGAAGGCTAGGACGTCTGAAACTAATATGTTGGTAATTAACGCTAAGATCTGGAGTACACTGGTATGCTTCTAGCCAGCACAATAGGTAGGTCTACACACTGAAATGGAGTACCTGACATACCAGTACAGTAGTAGCAAAAGTGTACAAGTGTCAGGTGTGCCCCCCTTCCAACGTACACATATAGCAACCGTCAGGTGCACCCCCCGGTGCTGTGTAGGAATGTGGATACAGTCAGATGTCCCCCCACACTGTGCAGAAATGTAGCAACAGTCAATGCCACATGACCGATGGATACCCTGCAGGCACAGCATGCCACCTGTCAGTGTACAACGCAGAGGTCGGTACCACAGTACAGACTACCTGGACATGTAACACATGTGATAAAGTTGAAAATACTGAGCATGCTGAAATACATGAAGGTATGAAGGCAATGGCAGTTGACAACATGTGGAATGGTCATACTGGGCATGTTCACGCACGTAAACACAAGAAGGCCAGGACTGCAAACACCAGTGGTCCGGACATATCTGTCGGTACATTGCTATACTGTTGGATGACTGTGCTGTATGGTATGTGTGTGGTACTGTCTATTGTCTGTATATTTGCCATGGTGTATTGGTAATTCACATCAGCTGTGTGCACAGGGTGTTGCTACCAACACTTGCAAAGGACGGATATTTTTTTGCGGGCAGAACAAGCCCATTGGATACGGAGGGAGTAAGGCACATTGAAGCAGTTGGGAGTGGTTGTGCATAGGTTTGAGTGGTGTTAAGCACAGCTGACCTCTGGCTACAGCTTCCTACACTTGGTTAGCCTCCACATTTCTTTACCAGTGCAATACTCGCATACTGGTAGCCAAACAAGCTTACACCCGCTCGCTCCCTCACTTGCACATGCACCGACATTGGTGCTTGCATGTGTCACTCACTCTGGGTGGGCGCGATCCCTTGTGATGCCTATTACATCGGACTACAGGACTACAGTATCAGGTATGGCTGACCATTAGGCGATGGCATGGAGTTCGACTGTAAGGAATAGGTGGCCTGTCCAGTGAGTTAATCATATTATATACGTGTTTCTCATGCAATCTGCTCCCATCTGGCTTTTACATGGGAACCGATACTCTGCAATACAGACAAGTAAATGTGTTTTGGGACCCACATCCGTCTGCCGGGTCATGCTACTGCATACCTATTGTAGGTTTGCCACCTTTTAAATTGGCTGAGGTGGGACTTTAGGATTAACACCTGTCCCACTTTGCATGGGACAGTCCCTCCTTAGGCGGATGTGTCATGTGAAAATAATCAAGACATAGCAAATGTCCTGATTACAGGACAATATTATATTCTACATTTCTCTAATAGTTGCATGTAACAGTTATTGTATATATGACACTTCTATATGTTATGTGAAGTAGCATAAGCAAGTGGACTGCTACTAGACTAAGCTTTTATTTGTGCAAATACTTATAGTTCTGTACTATGCATGGCTGTAGGTATGTTATGACTTGGTACATCTGACATTTTATGGAGCAGGTCCCACTTTGGCCATTTTGAAAGGTGGCAGTCCTATAGGACATATATGTAGAGATGTCAGATTTGGCAGGGCAACACATACCGACAGCCAGTAGAAAATAGAGTACTTCACCATTTTGCCTAAATAAAAGGTTATTCTTGTAGCATTATAGTTGCTATTACTGTTTCCTATAACATCTAGGTGTTTCAGATACAACATAATCATTTTATGCAACCACTATGGACTGTACTTATTTCCTTGTTTCACTTGAAAGAAAGTTACTGTTTGTCGTTTTTGCATTTAAGTTACCTGTGACACATTGCATTTAAGTTACCTGGCACTTGCTCACTAAAGCAATTATATAAGTCAGCTCTAAACAATTAAAAGTACTACACCCTCACAAACTCCCCTTGAGTACCTTGTTCCCCATTGGCCCTTTTTTTCAATTATAAAGGAATTCCCAATACTATTCTAGCATGTCCAAAGGTCAGTTGTCAATCTCCTCTCCGGTCCAGCTGGTGAATCTGGGAATCTTGAGGCAATGTTACAACTGCCTCATGTACACAGACAACCCTCTCCTCCTCCCAACAAATTCCAACACATGTGAGAGATGCAACCATATAGCCAAACTAGAGTCTAAGCTCTCTCAACTCAGTAATGGCGTAACCAGTCAGGAGGAGAAGGAAACCACACTCACTACAATTCCAGTCTCACATAGACCTACCACGACAACAAACCAAACACATAAACACACAAAAACATACTCGGAGGCTCTAAATAAAAATCTGCCTAAGCAGCAGAGACCACCAAAGCAGACACCCAAGCAACCGCTACAACAAAACAAAACACGTGCAACACATAGCTCACAAAGCCAGTGTGCCGAACAGTCACAGCCCTTAAGGCTAAACAACACACCTGATACACTTGTAATAGGTGACTCTATCGTCAGGCACACTGACGTCCCGCTCACCAGGCTGAACAAGGAGAAGGTCACTGTGAGCTGCCTGTCGGGCGCTAGGATCCGCCACATAACACAAGCACTCAGGTCACTCCAAGGCAAGTACAAATATGACTCAGTCATTTGTCCATGCTGGTGTGAATGACCTGAGACGTACCTCCCTGGACTACATGAAAAGAGACATGTAGCCCAGGCCGTTATGACCCTGACCTTGAGTAGCATGTTACCCTCACCAAGAATGATGCCACAATATGAAGACAAGATGATCAATTTCAACAATTGGCTTAAGTGTTGGTGTCATTCAAAGGGGATCCAATGCATGTCAGCCTGGGATGATATGCTGGACAAGCCACGATGCTTCGCTAGGGACGGCTTGCACCTGTCACCCCTGGGCTTTCAGATATTGGCAAAGGCTCTTGCTACCCCCATAGTGCCTTTTTTAGGCAAGGCTCAAAAGACAAACCCACCTCCATAGGTATCACAAGGGATAAGAAACTAAGAGTAATGCTACTCAACGCCAGAAGTCTAAACTTCAAGATGCACGCACTCGAAACTTTCCTTAGCATGGAGAACATCGATATCTGTGCAGTAACAGAAACCTGGTTCAAGGCTCCTGAGAGCACCCCAGCACTAACAGGTTATACCTCATACCATGCTTTTCGGCCCCAAAACTTGGACCGAACCACAAAAGGTGGGGGAGTATCAATATTCGTCAAAGATACCCACACCTCCAGGTTTGTGGCACAGCACGAAGCATCAGAGACTATCCATGTGCAACTAACTGTTGGTAAAACTGCCTTCCAGTTTATAGCCTGCTACAGACCACCCTCCCAAACACAGGAACCCCACTCGGCCTTCCTGAGAATACTGGAAAATATGAAGGTCTCTCCAAACACCATTATATTGGGCGACTTCAACTACCCAAACATAGACTGGGAGCATTACTCTAGCTCCAACACCTAGCCCAAAGGTTCCTAGAATTTATAAACTCAAATGCTATGGAACAACTTGTTACCACTCCCACAAGAGGAGAAAACATACTGGACCTGATCATCACCAACATGGGGACACTATGCTTCAGACCAGAAGTGTATCCCTCACTGGTAAGATCAGACCATAAACTAATCTCACTGGATATTCACATCCTGACCCCACCCCCTGCCCAGAAAACCACAGTGAAAAACTTCTCTAAAGCAAATTTCACACGCCTCAAAACCGAGGTGAAATCCTTCAAAGCCCCCAGGCCTGTGGAAAATACGGCCCAGACCGCAGAATCCTTTATAAACGCATTCTATGAACACCTTCAGGAATGCATGGATCATGCAATCCCAAATAAAATCAAGACCCAATCCTCCAAAGGCAGACGTCCTGTCTGGTGGACCCCAGCCATAAACAAACTATACAATAGAAGGAGGAAGCTACTACATGATAAAGCAAAATCCCAAAAAGGGAAGGCATCTCTGATCAGTATTAGCAAAAAACTACGGGCACTCATAAAATCGTCTAAGGCCAGCTTCGAGAGAAAAATTGCACAGGACACTAAGGATAATCACAAGGCTTTCTTTAGTTATGTTAGGAACCTGGGTGAGAATTCCCAGATATGCTCAGAATTAGTCCAAAATGACAAAAAAATACACCGAGCTCACAGACATTGCCAACATCCTAGCTGACAGGTTCAGTGCAAACTTCTCCCCCCCTCCCCACCAAAAGGGCAAATATCTATCCTAACAGAGTGCTGCCCCCCTGACATCTCAAATGTTAAGGTAAGAGACGCCCTCTCCAAAGCAAAAAACACAGCATCAATGGGACCAGATGGTGTCCCGGGCTGCATCCTACATGAACTCCAAGAAGAGCTAAACCCAAACATAAAACTACTGTTCAATCTTAGCCTTACTACAGGATATGTACCCAAAGAGTGGCGTACAGCAACAGTGGTCCCTCTCCACAAAGGTGATGCCTCAACGGATCCTAGAAACTATCGCCCCATAAGCCTGACTAGCTTGGTCTGTAAAGGTATGGAAAGGATCATCATGGACCTCATAAATAAAGATATTGGGGACCTACAGTCTCTGGATCCTACCCAGTTTGGCTTTGTTATGGGCAGATCCTGCCTCTTAAACCTGGTCAATTTCTTTGAAACAGTCACCAAGGCCATTCACGAGGGGAAGGTGGTCCACACAGCCTACCTGGACCTCGCAAAAGCCTTCGTTACAATACCCCACTTGGGCATTATAGATAAGCTCACCAGCTTAAATATAAACCCCTATGTCACTAGATGGGTTGCAAACTGGCTCAAGGGCAGAACCCACATGGTTAGAATTGCTGGAGCCATGTCAGACTCCAAACCAGTTACAAGTGGCATCCCACAAGGCTCAGTCCTGGGAACTCTCTTGTTCGGTATATATTTCTCGGTGGTACAGGCCAACATGGAAGGACTGTGGCTGACCAAGTTCGCAGATGACTGCAAACTGGGCACCATAATCAACTATCTAGCCGACACAAGCATCCTCCAAAAGGGCCTCATAGAAACAGACAACTGGTGCCAGAGCCATGGCCTCAAGCTAAACGCCAAAAAGTGTATAGTCATCCCCTTTGGCAAAAACAAAGTGCCCACAAATTACCACATAGGTGGTAATCCATTAAGTACAGAAGAAGTCATTGGAGACCTGGGGACCCAAGTTGATAGTAATCTCTCATTTGACAACCACGTGGCCAAAGTGGTTAGAAAAACATTTTATATAGCCCACCTAATCATGAAGGGAATCACATCTAGATCAGGGGAGGTCATCGTGCCTCTTTACTCATCCCTCTTCAGGCCCATAATTGAGTGCAATACCCCTTTTGGGATGTACCTTACCAGACACCTGCAGCAACTGTAAAGACCCCAAAAGTACCTCACCAAGAGGATCAAAGGGCTCAAACAGATGCCATATGCTGCCCGGTTAAAGAAACTCCAGCTCTACTCAGTGGCATACCACCTGCTCAGAGGCGATCTGTGCCTGACGTATAAAGCCATGTCCAACCCAGAATTAATGGACATGCTGCACCTCAGAAAATCCAAATCCCATCGAGCTATGCGCTCGAGATACTTGAACCTCAGCACTGAAATAAATAGGACATGCTGGAGGGACAGATTCATAACCCAGAGGCTCCCTTCACTCTGGAATAAAATCCCAGTCCTGGTTAGGCAGAGTCCCACATTGACTCTCTTCAAGAGGAATCTTGATGAGTGGATGGGAGATCGTAGGTTTTCCCTGGCCATCCCTTCTGTGTCACTGTTAGACCGAGGCACAGTATACTAACCTCAAAAAAAGGCATAGCAAAATTAATTTAAAATGGGTGGCGAAAGCCAAACACACTCTGGCTAGGCTTATAAATGCCCTAGGGCAGATAGCCTAGTATGAACCTATGAACCTATAATATATGGATTCTTTGCCCTAAATCACAGGCCATGTGCCATAATAACATTTATTTTGCAGGACACAACTGCCCAAAGGGGAATGTCCCTCGCAAAGGTGAACAGGTGGTAACCCCAACCTATTATGCTATCATCTACCTAAGATAGTCAGCGGAATATGAGCTTTCCATCACTAGCAGACCTCACATACAAATGGGGGAGAATGAACACTGAATCAGGGACACTGCATAACACCCTCAGGGACACATTTAGATGATTGGTACTTTTAACCTGACATGCTGACAGTCCCAGAGCATATGTATTCATACACATTTGTCGAGGTACATGCTGTTTATGACTCATACATGTTGTCATTATTCATTACGTGTATTCTGCCACCTGTCCACCTAATATCACTGGTTCTAGAAGGGTTTAGTTAGGACTGTGTTAGATTCTGATTCGTAATCACGGACGTCCATGATAATCGGGTACAGTTCACTGATATGGTCGCTATGTGTTCCCCCAATGGTTTACAGACTATCCAGTAGATGTGCTCTTAAGATTTGGGAGGTATGGGCGTATGCTATACCCACATCAGAATATTAATTACTTTCACGGGGCGGGCCTAATATGTCTCTGCCAACCAACACCTGCACACTTAGGCCCATGATTGCATACCCATGATTCCCCTACCTGACACCCCTCTACAGCTCTCATCTTTACTGTGAGCACAGCTGGGGTATGAACACACCCCTACACACTGCCCACTCTCCCCGTGTCGGGACACATGTACGTTTTGTCAACCCATGTGTTATCAGACTTGCATAACCTACTGTTCCATGTACAGCTACATCCTGGTTGCATCGAGCACCACAGGTTTGCCTACAAGGCAAATTTTTGGTGTTCCACAAGGGACCCCGTGATCCATGTTTAAAGTGTAGACATTGCAGATCTCTCCCACTGATAGTTTCCTGCCGGTGGTCTGGAAAGCAGCGGTGTATTTACCTTTATTGCGTGTCTGTATGTCTCACTGGCCTAGCTGGGGGGATGTGGGAGGTAGACATTTGTTTATTGGACCTCCCCACTAACATATGCCCGCTCTGAACATATGTTACCCATAATTGCGTAATTGCTGTACCATAACCTAGGTATGTACATGTGTATATTTACAGTAATATATATATATATATATATATATATATATATATATATATATATATATATATATTTGTGTGTGTGTATATATATATATATATATATATATATATATATATATATATATATAGAGTATTCAGGATGCGCCAAAGTGACTGAGCATTTATTTCATGTAAATTGGTAAGCATGGCCAGCACTGATCACACTGTACCATAGCCCCACCCCTTTCTAGTTGGCCACACACCGTCCTGTTGGCCCCACCCACTCAGCTGTCTCCTGCAGCCGTCCCCCCCTTTTGATTTGAAGTCACCAGCCACCACTGATGTCAGGCCACCACTTTTGAAGGGCTGGCAGACCTTTTGGTGAAGGAACAAGCCATTAGCACTTTGCCTGAAGACATGAGGATCTGCTTAGCTGATAGACAATGTGCTACTTCAGATGAGTTGGGGAAGAAGGGAAACCTATACCTAGCAAGCAAGGCATCCCTGTACAGGAAAGGGACCCCCGGTACTGTTCATGGGTTTAAAAGAACCCATGGTGGGCATCCTAGACTGCCCCAACAGAATCTGCCAGTAGCAGGGAAGCCACTAGTCCAGGTACATGTCCAGGACCTAGGGTTAAATGTTTTGAATGCAACCAGTGGGGCCATGTGGCATACAGATGTCCATGGAGGCAAGGTGGGGAACAAAAAGTGAGAGATCCAGTAAGTGGGAAAGACAAAATGCTGATAGTAGGTTTTTTTAAGACAACAAGGGTATTGAACTACCATCCTGATGTCCTGATAGGGAAGGATTTGGATGAGGCAGCACCATGTGTTAATGCAGTTACACGCAATCAGGCTAGGAGTCAAGCATGTGGGTCTGGTAGCCTGGGGGAGACCCAGACAGACTGCATACTTGCAGCCAGGACTGGTGAGGTGGTTACTTCAGGGAGGGAGCTGTGCTGTAGCAGTGAGACTGAAGGTGGGCCACAGCTGCTTGTGTGCACTGATGTTCTTTTGGACAGAGTGACTGCAAAGGTAGAGGTGAGAGGTAGTACCCAGGCTGACAGTGAGGCACTACTGTCAGAGGATGCCAGACTTCCTTTGGAAGGGGAGCTGGGAAGGGTTAAAAAGAGAGACTTGAGACAAGCTCAGCTCTCAGACCCAACATTGCAAGGCCTAAGGCAGGTAGCTAGTGAGGCACCTGATTCTCAAGGGAAGGGGAATTCTGTATACTGGGACAAAGGGTTACTGTAAAGAAAGTGGACCCCTGAGGGAGGGCTAGAAGGTGAGAGAGTGCAGCAGTTGGTAGTCCCTACAGTCTACCATCTGGTGCTTCTAGCCATAGCCCAATGTATTCCCTTTGCAGGTCATATGGGCATAAAATGTACAAAGAGACATATTATGCAGAACTTCTATTGGCCTGGAATTTCCAGAGATGCAACTGGGTACTGAAGGACCTGTGAGCAGTGCCCAAAGGTAGGCAAGGCAGGAGACAAGGTGAGAGCTTTCCTTTGCCTGTGATTGAGGAGCCATTTCAGAGGGTTGCTATGGATATTGTGGGTCCTCTGAGTACCTCAAGTTCCACAGGGAAAATGTATATCCTAGTGGTAGTTGATTATGCTACACAATATCTGAGGCAGTGGCTTTGTCCTCCATTGAGGCAGAAAAGGTGGCAACTGCTTTGTTAGTGATTTTCAGCAGGGTAGGTTTTCCAAAAGAAATACTGACTGACAGAGGTGCCAGTTTCATGTCAGACCTGCTGGCTTGTCTGTGGAAGTACTGTGGGGTGCAGCACCTGAAGACCACCCCTACCATCCTCAGACTAACAGTCTTGTGGAGAGGTTAAATTCTACACTCAAGTCCATGCTACAGGCATTTGCAGACCAGTTTAAGAGGGAGTGGGACAAATATTTGCCCCATCTGTTGTTTGCTTACAGAGAGGTTCCCCAAGAATCCACAGGATTTTCACCCATTGAGTTGCTGTATGGGTATAGGGTGAGAGGACCTCTAGATTTAATTTGAAATGAGTGGGAAGGTGAGTGTGAATCTCACAAGGAGTCTATTGTAGCATATGTCCTAAACCTCAGGACAAGGCTCAAGGAACTCATGGGCTTGGCCCAGGAGAACCTGGCAGAAGCCCAACAACAGAAAAAGGTCTGGTATGACAGGAATGCCCGAGCTAGAGAGCATGCTGTAGGGCAGCAGGTAATTGTTCTCATTCTTGTCAGACACAACAAGCTGCAAGCAGCTTGGGAGGTACCCTACCAAGTGGTAAGGAAGGTAAGTGATGTTAACTACATGGTAGCACTTCTAGGCAGGAGGCAGGAGCACAAATTGTACCATGTTAACATGATGAATCCTTACCATGATAGGGAGGCCCTTGTGCTGAGTATTTTCAGTGGGTTGCAGGAGGAGTCTGAGGGAGATCTGGTGACTGATCTCCTCAGACTCGGACTGACACCTCAGTGGAAAGGGTAGCAATGTCCCAGCACCTATCTCCTACCCAGGTTTGAGAAATCCCAGCAGCATTACGGGAGTTTGGGGCTATGTTCACTGGGAAACCACGATGCACCCACCTGGTGCAGCACCAGCTGGATACAAGACCCCAAAGGCCTATTAGGCAGGCCCCTTATAGGGTGCCTGAGAGAGTCAAACAGACTCTGAGGGAAGAGATAGAGGTGATGCTGGAACTAGGGGTTATTCATGAGTCCGACATTCCCTGGGCCTCCAAAGTGGTGCTGGTGCCAAAGAAGGATGGCAGCACCTGGTTTTGTGTGGACTACAAGAAATTAAATAGACACACAGAGTCAGATGCTTACCCCATGTCTAGGACAGATGAGGCCCTAGAGCAGCTGGGTGGGGCTAAGTATCTTACAACCATCGATCTTACCAAGGGTTACTGGCAGGTGCCCTCGACTCCCAGTGCGAGAGAGAAGTCAGACTTTGTGACTCCTTTTGGCTTGTATTTGTTCACAAAGACACCCTTTGGGATAAAAAATGCCCCAGTGACTTTCCAGAGGCTGGTAGATTATATCCTAGCAGGAGCAGGAGGGTTTGCCCTTGCTTGCCTAGATGATATTGCCATCTACAGCCATTCCTGGCAAGACAACCTTCAACATGTCAGGGAGGTGTTGGACAGACTACAGAGGGCAGGGTTGACCATTAAGCCCAGCAAATGTCAGGTGGGTATAGTAGAAGTCTCCTACCTGGGACATAGAGTGGGGAGTGGTAAGATCAGGCTGGAAACTGCCGAAGTGGAAGCCATTTGGGCATGGCCTGCACCTGTTACCAAAAAGCAGGTGAGGGCATTCTTAGGGACAGCTGATACTATAGAAAGTTTGTCCCCAGTTATAGTACCATAGCTGATCCCCTCACAGACCTGACAAGGAAGAACAGGCCAAATAAGATAGTGTGGACCCCAGCATGTGATCAGGCATTCCAGGAGCTTAAGGAAGTTTTGGGAGGACCCCCTGTGTTAGCCAGTCCAGATTACAGGAAAAAAACTGTTGTGCAGGTGGAAGCTTTGAACCATGGGGTGGGGGTGTACCTAGCCAGATTTCTTCAGAGGGTGAAGAGCACCCAGTGGTTTATTTCAGTCGTAGGGTCCAACCCCGGGAGGAATGCTATGCAGCTGTAGAAAACAAATGTCTAGCCATTGTGTGGGCACTGCAGAAACTTCAGCCTTATCTGTATGGAAGAAAATTCACTGTAGTTACAGATCACAATCCCCTAACATGGTTAAACAGAGCCAGCCAGCAAAATGCCAAGTTGCTAAGATGGAACCTAGGGTCGCAAGCATATGATATGTCAGTGCAGCACCGTAGTGGGATTAGCAGTGGCAACGCAGATGGGCTCTCAAGACAGGGAGTGGGGTAAGGTGTACACAGATAGACCTAACCCTCTTAAGCAACATTTCTCAAGAGTCACTTGAAAAATTATCTTGAGTTCTCGGGGGGGGGGTGAAGATAGGTGAAGGCTGCCAGCCTAGCCAGATAGAATTTTGTAGATAATTCTGTCATTTATAAATATTAATGTAAGCCACAGGCTTGTTCTCTTAAATGTAAAAAAAACTGTATTGGATGTTAAACTGAAAAAAAAAATGTAACAACAGTGCACTCTGCCATAAGAAAGCTGATAAATCAAGCATTGTGAAATTATTTGATCTAAACCTCAGAGCTGAGATGTCTAGAGGGAGGCATTCTGCCTATTGTTTTGAGGCCAGAGTTAATGGCTAGAATTTACATATATAATTTCTTTCATTACTCTGGCTTCCTGACCAGCTGCAAGGTAAAAAGGGCTATTAACCTCTGAGCTTCTGTTAGCCTGGGAACCAGAAATAAATGATGTAATCTGAAATGAGTTAGTGGTACTGTGTTATCAATTTAAGGAGAGAAAGAATGAGGGCATTTGAGCATTTGTCTTCAGGACACCCAATATCACCAGCACTGTCTTGCTCTATATGTAAGTTTATTTTAGAACTGTGTTTTCTCTTAGATGTATCTAGAAAATAGGATGATTATATTACTTTTTTCTGCATTGATGTCAGAACTTTTCTACTGTATTATTTTAAATATTTCTGTGTGATCTCTGAGCTCTTGAATAGCACTGTGTAGTAAGAAGTATTGTCTTGTGTTTTTATTATTTATTATTAAATATTTTTAAACTTTTCAACTGTGGATGTTTTGTGTAGAGATAGTTTAAGCTCTAAGACTACATTGCATGTGTTTAATGATATTGTTCAAAGCCAGTCCAATAGACTTGCTGTTCAGTCACACTTACCATTTGGATAATAATATTGCATAATATAATTGGACATCCTTTCATAAGGGCCTTTTAGTAGCTGATAAATATTAGTGGGTGGTTGCAAGTGGTACTACTGCTTAGTCTGGGTAAAAGGGGCACAGCTGGAGAACCTGTGCCAGACTTCCCCAGGAGTGTCTGTGTGGTTGTATATAACTCTTATCTCAAAGTGTGTATGTGTCAGCTACTTGGACAGGAACATGAAGCACTGGGTAGACAGAGAGGGTGCTGGAAGTCTTAGCTTGCCCACTAGGTTGAGATCTGATCCTTATAGCTGTGCCAGTGGGGAGTCTTATTGGGGATCTGGAGAGAAAGGGATAAACCAGCCCCAGACTTACTGTGATCTCTGTGTGTACTTAAGGGAAATAATACTTTACTGTGTGTGTATTTATTATCCTTTCCCTATATGGATGCCCCTCACTGGTGTTAGTGGTGAGGATTGAGCCTCTTTGATTGCTGTGACAGTGCACGGCATCACAATGGTAATATCTAAAGAGAGTAAAGATCCATCAGATCCAGCATCATGCAACCCCATTTTAATACTACACCATGATTATAAATTGTTGATGTCTATAATGACTAAAGCAATGGCTAAAGCGATACCAAAATTGATATATATGGATCAGTTTGGTTTAGCAAAGTGGAGACTAACATTTGAAAAATATTAACAAAACACTTATCTAGATGGAAGCAGAATGTAAGAAAATACCACTTTTTTGGTGAGTCTTGATGCAGAGAAAGCATTTGACAGAGTAGACTTGGACTTCATGAGCAGGGCAATGGGAGCACTTGTTTTTCCCTGATGCAATTATAAGGTTGATTAGAAGAATATATGAGTGATCAGAGGCGCAAACTAAAGTGGGTGGGGTTCTCTTTGATAATTTCTGGTGTGAGTAGAAGAACAAGGCAGGGTTGTCACTTTCCCCTTTGTTGTTTGCATTATATTTAGAACCATTGGCAAAGAAAATGTCTGGAGCCTGTAGCACACAAATGGAGTTAAGCAGCAGCAGCTTCTACCATTCTGTCTCCGTAGACTTTCTGTGTCTGTACTCCAAAACTTTTGAAATCCGCAGAAAAAACAGCATGGTGTCTACATGGATGCTTTATAACTTGTTGAATAGCTCCACCAGACTGATTTATTAGCATGGAATTCAGCTGCTTATGTTGTTAATTTGCATCTATGAAACACAGGCTAAGACAGATGCAACCCATTAATAATCTACTCCATTATAAAAAGGCAAATGTATAGCTAGACAAGCTGATTGTGAGGACACTTGCTATATGTTTGCAGGACTTCAAAGAAGTGTATTTCTTCACAAGATATCTTTACAGAGAAGTACTGAACTCCAGCAGGTTTGCTCCCATTTTGTTACCTACATAATGCATATGTTGGAATATATTTATGAATAATGTGAAGCAATGGCTTTTACACTTTTATCTGTATGCATTTGCTAGAATTATACTGATGGCATGGCCTTGTTTGTCAAGCCATTCCAGAGGTACACATGATGGACCATACATGAAAATGGAATGTTGTTTGATAAATATGCACTAAGTTGTCAGGGACAGGTCATTTGTATGCACTTTTAGCATTACAAAGATGTTTGATTAGCACAATGGTTCATTTGCCTGTTCTTTTGTGTGTGGGGGGAACAAAGAAGAGTTACTGTTATGTCAGAATCTAGAATGGACTGTTCGCACAGTTGAGTTACTGCTATGGCACAAACAAGGATATGTTGCTGTTGCTAATCTAATTGCTTTGCATCCTGCCTGTTGTTAGTATTTCACATCTCTAGACTGTTTTATGTTTTTCCAGTGGGTAATACTGACTGGCTACCTTCACTGCTTTATCTAGAAACAGTTACTTTGCAGTTATCTCACACTTATGTGTATTATTCTGTTGTCTTTTAGGACACAAACTATGTCAGTGAGGTGGAGACCCCCATTCAGTGATGCAGCAAACAACATAATTCTTCACTGTTTCTGTCTATGTGGGGCATTTCTGCTGCAAAGGGGTTGGCACAATATGACACGCAGGCTGCAATCATGGTAGCAGATTGCTGACAACATAAATTATGTAGGTAGCCATGACTGAACTTATGATCAGGTGTGCTACAGAGCTACTGACATGATTACAACTGCATGCAGGCAAGCAGCTGCAGTTGCCCAAGACCAAAGGGTAACTGGGGGAGGCCCTGCTACAGAACCACATCTTACCCACAATGAAGAGTTCCTGGTGAATATCATCCATCATGAGAGCTCACAGCAGAGTGGACCACAGTAAGTCCTTGACATGGTCACCACTCCTTCTGAGTCCCAAGAGGAGTTTGTAGGTGGGTTTTGTTAAATGACCAGATGAATTTCTGTTCTGTAGTAAAACAATTATGTTATTTCTGTGCCACATCTTATTTTGGGGAGGTAATGAAGATTGCTACAGTTATAAGCTTAGTCTGGAGTTGTCAGCCACTTTCATGTTGAAGGTAGAGTTAATGCAGATACAGAAGCATACATGTATTACCCCATGTCTTACTGTTAAATGGGATGATGTTGCCATTACCTCTTGCTTAACATATTTCAGGACCATCAGGAATCCAGCAAGATATGCCTCCTGCAGATGGTAACCCAAATAAAGTTATGTCAGTACTGCAGATTAATTTAAAGAAATATCATAATGTGCCATTTTAGGCCTGTCGTGTGTATTGCTGTACTGTCTGTAATAATGGCAACACTGTTAGTTGTTTAGTGTGTATTGCACCACAGTAGTGCAGGTATTAATGTATTCCTCTGTTTCTTCTTTTTTATCACAGGTGATCATAACACTAAGACTGTGCACCCTCTGCCACTTGATGTCAGTGTCTCAAAATACACTGATGATGATGAGAGCCAAATTAAGGCACAGTTTGGAGGTGCAGAGGTTGAATCTGACACAGAGGTTGACATCCA
Source organism: Protopterus annectens (assembly GCF_019279795.1). NCBI lineage: Eukaryota > Metazoa > Chordata > Ceratodontiformes > Protopteridae > Protopterus > Protopterus annectens. The sequence continues at coordinate 994,170,387 of NC_056747.1, forward strand.
GCCACCCCCTTCATTTTCCCTGGGCACATCCAGTAGGCCTGTGCCTACCCAGTCCATTGAGCCCACAAATATTGGACAGGTGGAGGATGAGGACATTGATCAGGGAAGTGTGGCTACTGTGGCTTCAGTGCCTGTTAACTCTGCTGTAGCCAAAGTGTAGGCAAGGTGCCATGCAGGAGGATTGATAGGGGTGTTCAGGGGAGGCCAGCTGTCCCATCCTCCACCTGATGCAGATGTCCCTTCCCATGTCACTCAATATATGTTTAGGGTCATCATGGAGGCACAGACACATTCAGAAAAGGTGCTCCAGACAAATGCTCAGGGTTGTAGATGTAGCACAGGCTGACATGCATGACTGCCTTCACCGTGTTGCCGATTCACTGGATCAGATGAATGACATGTTTGAATGTGGGGTGTCTGTGATGGAATGAAGACTGTCTGTGATGGAACATTGGCTGGGAGGGGAACAGTGTACTTGTGGGTGTAGGTCTGTCACAACATCTGCTGATAGCCAAACAAGGCAGTGCCAGATCAAAATCTCATAGTGGCACTACTTCTACTGTTCCATCAGTGAGTATGCTGTCCACATCCAGACATGGCAGGCCATGGGGTCATGATGCTGGGCATTCCCGTGAAGGGAGCACATCCAGCAGACATCAGTCATGTTCGGCACTGCATCTGACCTTGGACATGGAGGTGCTAGTGTAACTCCTGGCAGAGCCAGTTCTTAATGTTGGGGTTTACAATGAGGAACTGCCAACTCTACCATGCAAGTCCCACACCTGTCCAACATACCAAGATGTAGAAATAGTCCTGAGCTTGGCTGTGTTCATGCAGACTCTCACACACCACTTTCACATGCAGGACAAAACAGTTACATGGATCAGATTGCCTGCTTCCGTTTCTTACTCACACAGACACTAACTGACCTTTTGTGTCAACCTAGGCCTCCTGCCCCCACACACAGTACCCTGTGCAAGTGATGATGACTGTGCCATATCCCTGTTGTCTCTATTTTGGATTCAGTGATACATAAGCTTTGTGTCTGATGCACAGAGTGCATAGCTACATTAGTGCTTAGTATATATGCATTTGTGTTGTTGAAATGATAACTTATATTTGCCTTGCCAAGTTATACAGTGGATAGCATCATCATTTCACTATTTTATGGTGCATTCTCTTGTAAGGTTTGTGAAGTCAGAAACTGCAGTATGTTTCATTACCTTCTACCTTTTCTCTATAATTACTTTCCAGTAGAAATGTATGGTGTACATCATAAGTCATGCCATCACATTCAGATTTCAGAATTGCATGGCAGCACTGTAGTCAAATCTCATTAGAACAATAATACAGTATAATACTCTCTTTTTCAAGTACCTCACCAGATACATGCAGCAGATGGACAGACCAAAGGGCTTTCTCTTCAAGAAAACACTGGGCTTACAAACCATGCCATGATGTATGTCTATAGATAAAAAAAAACATGTCACTGCAATCTGTCTGGTATCAGATGATTTGACATCTGCCTGGCCTCCAGGCAAGTGTCTGATCATGCCCTCGTGGGATGACTGCATATGCAATAATCTGATATAGCCGATGACATCAGCATTGTCTCTTAAGCATATGGTAATAACAGTGTTCAACACTGGTATAAAATTCTCTTTGTAATGTCAGGTAACAGCTCACACACACACACACACACACACACACACACACACACACACACACACACACACACACACACACACACACACACACACACACACACACACACACACACTAAGTTAACTGGAGTGAGAACAGAACCCCTACCTATCCAAGGTGCACAGACTACAGGACGTTACACAAGAGCCACAGCACAAGTCTGATGTTTAGATGGCTGCAGGTCACCTTATAGTGGATGACATCAGCAGGCCATGTGGGAGATAAGGTTGTGAAGGTTGCATGAAATGGATGTGTAGGCATGTGCACATATCAAAATACCAGCAAGCCTTTCCATTGGAAAAGTAACTGTAGGTTAGTATGTCTCCTCTGCTGACTAGAGGGGCACACACACACACACACACACACACACACACACACACACACACACACACACACACACATACACACACACACACACACACACACCAAGATGACTGTAGTGAGAGCAGAAACCCTATCTAAGTGCACAGCCTACAAAACACAGTATATTATGCAAGCACTGCAGCACAAGTCTGACTTCTTACATAGCTGCAGGCCAACTTATAGTGGATGCATCAGCAGGTGATGTGGGAGAGAAGAATTTGGGAGACTTGCCTGGAATGGATCTGTAAGCAGGTGCAAGTATCAAAATACTGTCAATGTATGGGATAGGGGCAGCAGGATACACACTTGTTTTGGCTAGACACATACATACACATACACTCACACACACACACACACACACACACACACACACACACACACACACACACACACACACACACACACACACACACATAGTTGACTGCAATGAGAACAGAACCCCTACTTATCTAAGTACAGAGACTACAAAACTCAGTAGTTTACACAAGTGCCATGGCACAAATCTGATTTATACAAGACTGCAGTTGAACCTATAGTAGATGACATCAGAAGACCATATGGGAAACAACAGGTTGAGAAGCCTGCATATGCACATAGATTCATAGGTTCAATTGATGCCAGTAGCCTAAACACACTAGTGTATGTAGAAGCCTAGCTGTGTAAAAACACAAGTACCCATATTGAGCATAATTGGATGTTTGTGTTTAGCAGATCAAGGTTGTGAGCACTACCAACTGAGCCTGTCCATGAGGGAGCACACAACATTATACATTGCACTTTGCAGTGTGGTTGATATATGTGTGGAAACAAATACTGTGACCAAAGGGTTGTGGGGGGGGGGCAACACATGGTCATATTGTAAATATTGATGTGTAGTAAGACTGTGCCCTTAGTTTGCCATGTTTCCACATATAGTTTTATGTCATACAAAGGATGTGAACAATAAACACCAATAAGTCAGCATCATATATATACAGTTCTATAGCACAGTGAGCAGCAGATTTGCTCTATGGTTAGCAAAGTGTACACACATGTGACTTACACTTGTTTGCATGTTGGTAAGCAGTGCACAGACTCAAGCCACATTGCTAACATCTGACAAGCAGAAAGCAACAGTGGCAAGCAATTGCATGTATAGGCAGTTTTGCATGTGTTTTTCACAAAAGTTAAAGCCATGCTGGTCCAGATCGCAGGAATACATTTACAGGACTATAGCACACAGTATGCTCACAGTCATACATTTGATGATAAATGTATTAATGCATAGATTACTCCATCAGTAAAACAATTATGTATGGGATATGCCATATTTGAACCCAGGACCATGTGTATTGCACTCTTACACTTACACCTGTTGCCAAAAGAATGCTGAGGAAATAGTTGTCTATGTTGCACTTCATTGCTGTAAACTGCAATGTCATAGCAGTAAAACAAAAGGTGTACACTCTGTACTAGAACCCAGTACCATCTGTACTTCACACAATTTTTTCACGCTGCCCAAGGGCATTCATTGAATGCATCCAGTTTCTGTTTTGGGCTGTCTGCTTCCTAGGTGGTCTGCCTTGCTTTGTACAAACCAGATAAACACAGCTAAACCTGAAACTTATTTGCTCCCTGCTTCCACCATTTGTGCCATGCAGTGCATCATGCAAAAAGTGCAATTAAAAATGGAAAGAATAATAAAAAAAACGTATTAATGGACACATATAAGTAAAATAAGTGTTTGCTGTCACATGTTAAGGTACTGAAAACTGGCTCGTTCCAAGTTGGACTTTCCCGGTAAACAAATGTTAAATAAATAAATAAATAAATAAAATAAATAAATAAAATACTTTCTGTACAAATCCATTACTATTTACTTGATTACTGCACCAAGTTAAGAAATCCAAGGATATGCCATAATATTATTAAAGAATATATTCTAGGTTCAGGCATATATGCAACAGTTGACGCAATTTTATTTCAGGGCTAAATTTTCCTTGTCTCTACTCCCATGGTATTGAAGTATTTAGGACAAACTAGAATGGATGCTTTATAGATTGTTGAATAGTTCCACAATACTGAAAATCATCTGTTTATGCTGCAATTAGCACTTATGAACACATCTGCTGCTTTACTGAATATATCAGCTCCGTTGGTGCTCATTAGTGCACTATGTGCATCTACTCTTCTTTGTGTGCACTGATGCTTAAATAAGGTAAACACAGGTAATCTTGTTATTACTTTTCTCTGTTCCTGTGATATTGAGCAAACTTGGAGCTCAAAAAGTGAAAGAAATGTTGCACAACCTATACTAGAACGCAGAACCAGCTATACTCTAGCCCTACACATACATATGCTGCCATCAGAATAGTTATGTGACAAGCACTGAGAAATCGACCATTCATTCCTCCATTTCCAGTGGTTGTGCTAAGTGCCACATCATGCAAACAATGACAAAAATTAAAAACAAAACATTTAACTTAAAGTAGAAAGAGATGACACATTTTACCAAACAATAAAGACAACGGCACAGAACTTGTGAATTGTGCATTGCTTACATTCACTTTCACACTTCACAGACCTACATGCACACCTCTGTAAGTGTAACCTGACACACAACCCTGATGTCATCATTCACTCTTGCTATCCATTGAAAACAAACACTGTGAAAGTGCCTGCATAAAGTGAACATCCCTATATGGTTACAATTTTTTGGGATTCAGCAATTCTAATGAGTTCTGACCTTATTTGCATCTTCACCATGCTGACAGCCATGAATCTACATGGTCAGTAACCATGTAGGCAGGGAAACTGAAGGGGAGCCCAAAGTTGTACACACAAGGGAGGGTATTACTTCACTATATATCTGCACAAAGGAATACAGGTTTTGATAAAATTTAACTGTATTCCATCATATACGTGTTGCATATGCTTACATGACGGTATGAATAGCATGTTTCATGAGGTTTACACTTATAGCTGTCTACGTTAGTTATGAGTATATTCTTCATTTGGGGTGGAGGTGCAAAGCTGCATTTATGTCATGGCACTATTACAAGGAATAGTTGCTATTGCTAATCTAATTTTCTAGCATCCACCATGTCTAATAGTGTCATAATGTGTCTGGGGTTACATGTTATGGTCAGTTCTGTACAAATCTAGGGACTTTTACTTGCTCTTGCTTCCATGTAGGCTACTTTCCATGGCTGAATTTGGAAAACGTTTGAATACATGGGCAACATGAGCACATAGTCTACACGGTTGCTTTACAGATTGTTGAATTGCTCCACCATGTTGGTTTTCTTCATTAGCATACGATTAAGCTACTTATGCTGTAATTTGCATGCCACAGAAATTGCCATGTTTGCAAGTGAGTTTATGCCATTATGAGGAGCTTAGTAAATCTAAAAATATTTGTGGCTGTGTGTGCATTGAGCCGTGACGTGCACTCAGTCAAAAATGACCATATCGGCTTTATTGAATCCTCCCAAAGTCATATCAAATGGTATCCTTAAATATATCTGAGTTAAAGTAAAGGAATAGGTGTTCCATTTAGGGTGTGTTATTTCATTACAGGTGGTAGGGGCCACTCTTTGCTGTGTGCCAGACATCATTATGTTAAACATCTGTTTATTTATAGTTAAGTTATTGCTTCTCAGCCAATTCCAAATGGTACAAAAATCTTGTTGCAGGTGGGTTTGCATTTAGTGGGGGGGGGGGTCATTTCTTGAGTTGGTGATAATATAATTTGTATAAAGAATATAGGTGATATTGCTCAGATCAAATGGGAGATCTTAACGAAGAAGAAAAATAACAGAGGTCAGCACTGACCCTTGCAGTAATATGTTTCAGGTTGACAGTTGTCAAATGCTGTAATTATTCTGTTTGACAGGAAACTTTCAAACCACAGGATAATTTCTTGAAAGAAACCAGTGTTATGTAGTTTTTGAGAGAGTATGACAGTCAGCATTTTTAAGGCTCTTTGTAGAACTAGGAAAATGGCTTCATTAAGCAAACACTTTTCCGTACTCTTTTCCATATTGCTATAGCCTTTATTTGTGAAAGAAAAAATGCTGTTCTGCTGCTATTCTCAGGCTACATCCATGCAGTTTGTCTGAAAATAAGTCATATTTATTGTTATATCCAAATATTTGTTTACAAACAATTTTTCAGTATTTTCTCAAATGGGGTGTTGACAGCTATTGGGTGACATTCATCAGTAAGGTACTTTGGGAAGGGATGGATTTTGTAAGGTTAAAAGTAAAAGTGGAGACTCACTTAGACATGAAATGCCCATTAGAAGAAACCTAGAATGCAGAATATGGACGTCTGGATTATTGTTGAGGTCATTTTTTTCTAACCAGGACTGAACACATTGATTGTCTTAAAGTAAAGCAATGATAATTTCAACAGCTGCTGTAAAAGAATGGCTTATGGAGAATGTGCAGTATTGGTGAAAAATGCTGTGGAAGCTCTTACCTTATTAAGAATGGGTTTATTTTTTCACAGTTTAAGGCAGTGCAACAAATTATGAAAGGGATTGTTATAGCTAAGGAAATAATTTTGAAGGATTACAGTGCTTGCTACCTGCAAACAACCAAATGATCATTCAAGTGAGTGAAAATAGCCATTGTCTGAAAAACAATGGCATGCAAAGACATTCCTAAGGTAAGACAAAAGTGGATCTGTAAAGCAGCTGGATTTGATATCATTGCATAGATTTATTGGAAATGAATTCCAGTTAGCAGAAGCCACTTTACTAGTAACTCATCTTCACTTCTGCGAAAACAAATCTTGTGTCTTCATAAAGTTAGAACAATCCTGAAGTTCAAGTTACAATATACTGGCATGCTTTAATGGGTAACCTGTGTACTAACTGTGAACACTATTCTTGGTGCAAGAGCTTTAAAGTGAAAACAAGAAAAAAGAAGCTCATACTAGAACTGGTAACCAGTTACCTTTATTTAAAGTTTCACAGTGTTGTTCAGAGTTAGGTGGAAATTAAACAAGTCTGCAAATTTTAGTAATGCTGAGCTGGACTGGATATGTTACACCTTGAACTCAATGCATCAAGATGTCAATTTGTTTATGTATGAGGAAATGAATATCTAGAGTTCTCTATGAGTCTGTAGTATGGAAACCAATGATGGAGTAGTGTGCCTTTAATTTGTTATAACAATAACCAATGGTGTTGGTGTGGTATATTATAGCAATAACCCACGCCTGGGTGTGGTTAATGTTGGATTTACCCACGGTTGGCGTGGTTTGGTCACGAGGGTGAAACAAAGCAAACCATGGGTAAATCCAGCATTACCCACACCCAGAAGTGGGTTATTGCTATTATACAATGACATTATTTAAGAAAAAAAATACTTACTTTTCTTAAATAATACTGGACACCCTTGTTTCTTCTTGCCTTCATCCTGTATGTCCCAAACTTTTTTCAACAGATTGTCTTTTGCTTTTCTGCATGTGCCAGAATCACTTTAATTTGGTCTTTTTGACTTTCTCTGGAATTTGAGCTAATTTGGCCGCTGCTCAAAAGTCCTCACTTCTTTATCTGACCCATAGTGTGTGCCCTACCACTTATCTCAGGCATTTCATCTCCATCACCTCTAGCTTCCTCAATTGCTCTGCCTTCACTGCCCATGTTATGTACCATGCAGTAGTACTGGTTGCAACACCATTTTGTGTACCTTACTTTTCAGTTTCTTTGGCATTGTTCTGTCATAGTCTCTCTGTCCCTAACACTCTGTGCCAGTTGGCTGGAGCCCCTCCTGATTCTAGCTTTGAAATCCTCATTCAGACTTCCCATCTTTTCAACCAACTCTCTCAGATACTAGAAGCTGTTAAACTCTTCCACTATGTTCCCTTCTATCTCAGTTTTCAGCTGTTTCTGATATCTGTTAAACTATTCCACCATTTTCCCTTCTATTTGTACTCAGTTTCATCCCATGTGCCTTTAATTTTGCTGTCATTCCCCTATCCTTTGTTGAGATTTTTTTGACAGACCCCGGGATTCAGTAAAGTTCCATGCAAGAATGAGCTATTCCTGCATAGACTGGATCATGTCCATGCAGCACAGCAGTGCATTTTGCATATTCATGAAGGTACACTGATGTAACACCTACATGGATACGATCTGTGAACGAGTGCAGGAGGCATGTTACAGCAGTGTGCACACATGTAGCATGCCTCCTTCACTCAGAAAGTGCCATTACAGCACTTTTAAAAGCAAAAACACAGTTGTCTGCAGATATACTTCACAATTGTGCACTATATCTGCAGAATGCATGCTACAGACATGAATCTGGTGTGTGTCACCCCGGGCCTCTGCTGAAAATAGGCTTCCCATCCTAGTCGGACTTACCCAGTCAACAAATATTAAATGAAGAAGTAAAATAATGGTAGACACAACACCGACATGCCTGAGTTCCCAAACACCTCACAAAATACATGCTAACACAAAACCCGTTATCCCATGCACTTTTAAAGTGTTAAAATTGTCCCTAGTGTTATGCCCTTGTTTCCCCATTATGGCAGGCATACTCCTAATGTGAGAAAAAGTAAAATTTCATTTAAATCATCAAAATAATTTTTTTTATTAAACCAATAAAGTTTAACCGTAGCTGAGCGGGTGTGCCTGCCGTGCAGCTATGCATAGCAGAGTTCAAACATCAAAAGAAGCTAAATAGAAATATACACAGTACAAACAGCAAAACTGGAATAGTGTAATAGTTAGAGCATTCACCTAACAAGCAGTCAGTGACAGTTCAAGCCTCACAGTAATCCATACATTTTCATATATGAAACACAACTCAAATGTTTCATAAATAGGTAGTAAACATTATTATGTGTATGTTAACCAGGGTAGTGTAGCAGCCCCAAATGTGAGGTGTCAGTGAAATTTAAAGTTTAAGCAAGATGTGGCATAGCTAAGTGGATTTGCACACAGGTAAGCAGGGCTTAGCATCAATCCTTTTAAGCAATGGGTATCTTTGCTAAGCAGGTTTGCCCGATGCTTAGCTTAGCTCAGCAGTTTCAAAACTGTCCAATCATGGTAAAGGGTGAGAAATTAGCCCTATTTAAGCCATGCAGGTGGAAATACAACTCATTACCAGTTGTAGCTCCCCACTGTAGGCACTATGGCTCCTGTAGGTGAAGGTGTGCACCTTCGGAGGCAGCACTGGGGCATTCAGAAGTCCAGGGTCATGGTCAGACTCCACATTAAAGACCATGAAGGGTGACTGCTGCAGGACCAGTGCCAGGGCTCCCAATACAAAGTGGAGGCCTGGGACCATCTTGCCTGAGATCTCACCACTGCCACTGGCATCCCTCAGACTGGTGAGCAGGTCCAGAACCACTTTGTCGACTTGAAGCAGAGGAAGAGGCACCTTATGGACCAGTGAGTCCAAGATGCCTGGGTGGGGAATGCTCCAGTCATGAGTAAGTATTAGTCAAAATAAGTGTTCTTCAAAGTCCAGCCTGTGTATGTGATGGATAGGTATGCATAAATGTTTTTTCTTATCTCCTGTACAGCTGCAGATGAGAGGGCTGTGAACTTGGAAGCCCATGCCAGCAGGCTGCTAAGGCTACGTCATGAGGCTGGTGAGTAACAGTCTAGCTAGTATTATGTAGGGTGAGGGTTGGGAGGGTGGCCTAATGGTTAAGGTGTTTGCCTTACAAACATAAGATGCAGCTTTTGAGTCTCACAAGGGATAATTTGCTACACTTAAAATGGCTCGCAAGGGCAGTTTGTCTAGTACTAACCTATGAACCTATAAATAAAAAGTAGTAGAATGTCACATTGCAGTATTTAAAAATGGGTATGTTTTTTAATGACTGAAGAAGCCAGTAGGAGAGTAATAGTGACATACAGGTTATATATCAATAAAAGTGTAAGCACTTGTGAATAAAAGTGGAAACCCCAGACTGGTTGTGTTTACTCTGGCATTGTACGACTTGAAAGTTTAATGCACCAAGATCTGATATCAGAATAGTAATGTTGTGTTAACCACTGTTTTCCACACTGTGCTATGTCAAAAAGCATGTATAGGAATGTATATAAAAGAATGCTGTAAGCACAAGGTCAGATTGTACAATCATGAGAGAATTAGACAGAAAACATTAAAAAAAAAAAAAAAAAAAAAAAAAGCACAGCAGTCTCTCCATAGCTTGTTCTGATGAATCTCAATTGTGTTGTATTTTTAGCAGAAACAGCCACAGTTCGAATCCCAGGAGTGGTAGTAAGCTGTATGCATAATTTCAAATAGGATTTTGTGAATATGTGTAGAAACAGTAACACCCTCCTGTGTGCTCTAACATATATTTACTGAAATAGCACAAGTAATTGAATTAGGACATCTGCTATGGGTAATTACATGTGTATTTGCAAATATATCAGGCACTATGGGGATGTTACAGCAGTGACAAACATACACCAGTGTGAAAGTGCATTACCACAACCAACATCACAACAACCAACATCACCACAGTCAGTCACATACCGGTAAGTCAAGTGAGCAATAGAGTATATGGACTGTGTGAATGGGTCTATATTGCAAGCTCGAAAGCCCTAATAATTGAATACAAAAACACTGACATATATTCCACGAACCGTGAATACACTGAATGCCCTAAACCATGAAATTCAAAAGCCCAAACCATCATACTTGTCCCACCACCCGCTGCATACTACCTACATAAATTCCATCCACAGGTCTTCCAGGTAAGAGAAGGTATAAAGTAGCTATAAGAAGCCTGTTGTAATACTGTGTCCAACACCCACTGTCCAATCCCAAGGCTGCAAATGACAACAAGATAAGTACATACACCAAGTGATCTCCCCCAAGAAACATTCAAAAGTGTCATGCTGTCACAGCTACAGGTCCCTGCTACCAACAACCAGGGTGACCGATAGAAATCAAGGCAGACTATAGCAGTAACACACACACACAGTATGAGTGGACATATGTAACCCTGACTATGTGACTATGGATAGAAACAGTCAGGTAGTGTTAACAAACATTCCCACCACAGGTCTTCTAGGTAAGAGAAAGTATTAAGAAGCTATAAGAAGCCTGTAGTAATACTGTGCCCAACACCCACAGTCCAACCCCAAGGCTGCAAATGACAGCAAGATAAGTAGATACACCAAGTGGTCTCACCCAAGAAATGTTTAAAAGTTTCATGCTGTCACAGCTACAGGTCCTTGCAACCAACAACCAGGGAGACCGATAAACGTCAAGGCAGAGTATGTCAGCACAAACACACACACACACACGCACACACACACACACACACACACACACACACACACACACACACACACACACACACATACACACACACTATGAGTGCACATATGTAACCCTGACTATGTGACTATGGGTAGAAACAGTCAGGTAGTATTAACAAACATTCCCTCTACAGGTCTTCCAGGTAAGAGAAGGTATAAAGTAGCTATAAGAAGGCTGAAATTATACACTGTGTACAAACATACCAATGCCTAACACAAGGCCATAGGTTGTTGTAATAATACCTGCACAGTAATTATTAGAGCATTGATCATTAAAGCTGTGACCACTGCAAGAATCTACATTTGTTAATTGACATCTCTCTTTCTCTCCCCCACCATATCTTCAACAATAATTTAATGCATAAATGAATGGATATGTTTTCCACCAAACCTACTGTTGGGACATGTGTCCTATTGCTCTACACATGTTGAAATGTATTCCAATTAATGTTCCCTGTTCAAATATTATCATTGGTGGCCTGTTGCTATCAATGTAACCTGCATGTCGGTGTAATGCCCACTGTGGTTCCATATATACATGTGTTCTGTTTGCTATGCAAATGTTCCAAATCTGTTGTTTTTGGTTAATGAGAATACTCATGCATGCTGTTATAACTAATCCTGGAATGTGTTTGCCACTACTAACCAACATATGTTCTAAAACTGCAATACCATAGCATGTCTGGGAAGGCCAATCCCAGCGGATCCGCCTCTCCTGCCTCATCTGGCCGTGGCACTGGGCCCCAGCATGTCTGGGACCCAAATTAACAAAAATGCACAGACTGACTGAAGAATGAGTCCTTTTACTTCAAATGAGTTAAAAACAATGCAAACATGAAGTGCAAATATCCAAGTAAAGTAAGCGCTTTCATTTGGCGGTTGCCAAACTTTTTCAAGCAAATAAAACATCATTTCCTGTTAACTAAATACTCTAATTTAGTGATGTAATACATACATTTCCGATGAACTCTTTAAAGAAACAATGTATCCTAAAAGAATGTACCAAGTAAACATTATATCTTATGGATGAACTAATAACTCCTGTAGAACCACATAATGCATACTCGCTTCTATTAATCATTTACCCAACCTTCAAACCATTCATAAAATTCATAAGAATAAAACGTATAAAACCTGAAGTTTTTTATATACGTGATAAACATAATGAATTTTGTTTAAAAGTTGAATTGTACTGAAATACTAAATTCACTTTCACAAAAAACCTACAACAAACCAGTGCCTAAACAATCTCAACTTACACATACTTCATTGTCAAACCTATTATCAACATATAGGGCAGGATTCACAAAGCCTCCGTGTAAGAGATACATGGCTTACACGGAGGCTGCAGTTAAACGGTGTGATGTCAGCATGTCATGCATATACATGAGGGCATGCTGAATCACACCGAAGGCTAACACGGTCCGTGGAAGACAGTAGGGGGCGTGTCCATAGGCCGAGCCCTGCAAGCGGACACGTCCCCAGAAGAGTAAAATTGCCCAAAGTAAACACCCACGACAGAGGCCATGGAAATGTGAATAACCACAACACAACACATGCCCCCACAGACTACGAACATAAAATATATAAATGAACACGTTATATATTTTTTTTAAATTGTAAAGATGTTTGCCCGTGAGTGCACTCGTTTGCGCGGGCATGCCCGTAGCTTAGCCACAGTTAGCAGTCAGTGGAAAAGGATATAAGAACTAAGTATGCAAAAAAAGCCAAGAAGCAATAGCATAGTGGTAGAGACATCAGCTGAAGAGCAGGCATTCATGGTTCGAGCCCCCACAACACCAATTTTTATTTTTAGTAAAATAAGCACGAAACCAGTCCCTGACAAACATGTACACATATAAAATCATAGTTCATGTAAAATGTAATGAAATAGTCCATTTATTTTGAAGAAATGTGAGATAACAAAATAATAAAAAATGCCAGATGTGCCCATAGCTGAGCTACAGTTTAACAAGGTGAGTGCATCTGCCAGTAGGTGAGCAGTGGTTTAACAGGTGCAAATGAGTGCCCGTAGGTGAGCAGTGGTTCAACATGTGCAAAATGAGTGCCCGTAGGTGAGCAGTGGTTTAACACACTGAAACTGTGTGCCCCTAGCTGAGCTGAGTGTAATATGCGTGCTGACAGCCAAATGACGCGTAAACCAGCGTAACCTGTTTACGCGGAGCTGCGCACCGCGCAAACAAGCTAACCGACGGGCAACGTTGAGCAAGCCGTATCAAAACTGCCTTTACACAGACACACCCCTCAGCCTGTCTAGACAGTCATAAAAAATAAAAAGCAGTGGCCAGGTTTGAACCCAGGATACTATACACTATAGCCAAGGTACTGAACCACTAAGCCATGACAGCAGTACCTACAAATGCAGTAATAGAAAATATATAGGAATGAATACAAAGTGGAGCATGACAAATCAGGTTTTGTGAAGTTGATACAATTCCAAAATGGCCAATCACAGATATGTGCGGGAAAAACGGCATATATAAGCCCCATAGGTGGGAATACACAGCATAAACGATTGTAGAACTGACTTGCAGCCAGAATATCAGGAGTAGGTGAGAGTAGTTGCTTTCGAGCACAGAGGTGGGGCATTGAGGAGTCGAGATACATGGTCTGGCTCCTAGTCCACAATCATGAGGCCTAACTCATGCAGGGCCAGCTCCTGTGGGGAGCATATAGGGCTGAGGGGTGGGACCGGTTGGCTCATGATCTCACCAGTGCCACAGGGATTCCAAGGACTGGTGAGCAGGTTAATCACCACCATGCGGACCTGAAGAGATGCAAGCAAGACCAATTGAACCTTTGGATCCAGGAGGCCCGGCAAATGCCCAACGCCCCACTACTGAGTAAGTTACATTTAATTATGTATGTAAGAAATTAAACTAGCTGATATTATGGAGATGTGTATTCCAATATTACTTAATTTAGTTTATAGCTGCAGGTGTCTGTTCTGCAAACTGCAGAGCCTATGGCGATAGGCTGGTGTGGTTGCGCCACCAGGCAGGTCAGTTATCCTCTCCCAGTAACTGTAAAGAAATATCAAAGAATGACAATTAGCAAAAGAGTGCAGTGTAGTCACTAAGTAGTAGAATGTGCAAGTAACAGGGTAAGAGTGTTTGCAAGTATTGCTTGATTACAAAAAGTGTGTTGCAGTCTGTAATCCAAACAGAAAAATGAAAATGTCTGAAATAAAGTCTGAAATAAAGATGCCCCACCTGTAATATAATAGTACACAACCTGCAGCAGGTTGAAAAGTACAGCTGCAGAAGATGAGCAAATCACATGTGTGAAATATACCCCTGTTGAAATACTGAAACATGACAGAAGTGAGACTGCTGGAAAGGATTGCAATTACTACAGGTAAAACATGTCAATAAAGCCTAGAAGTAAGTACCATCCTGAATAGTAAAATGAAAAAAGTGAAAGAGTGTGAGAAAGAGTTATGAATCCACCAATAAAGTAGTAATAACCCCTGAATAAAGTATACTGTAGTCAGTACAGAATTAAATGAATGTGAGAAGCAAAACCAAACAGTGAAATCTGTTCAAAGTGTTGCTGCAGCTGGAATGTGTATCCCAAAATCTGGATATGTTGCTCTCAGTCTGCAATATGCAGATAGTATGATTGTCTGACATACCAAACATCCACAGTTGTCTATAGCTATATAAAGCAAATGTAGCATGATGATGTAGCTGAACAAAGCCAGATATGAATGTGTATGAAGAACAATAAAATGTATATTGATGTAGCAGTAACAGTCCTATCACCAAATTAAAGTAGTTATCATATAGGAAACTGTAGTTACAACAGTAGTGTGTATATATGTGCAGCTATTAGAAATGTACAGCATATGTATTGGTATTCGAAGGTGTTAATATTATTTTCTTCACCCCACCCTATAACCACATATAACCCATTCCACGTGAAAATGGTATGTGCAATCACAATTAACACCCCTGGACATTTGTCCTGTTGGGTCATAAATAATTGCATGTCCGTTGATGCATCTGCCCTGTTCATACATCCAAACCTGATGGCCTGTTTCCATCAATCAACCCTGCATGTTGTTAGACTGTGTATTGCTGTTCAAATTATGCATGTGTTATGCTCGCTGTTCAATGGTGTGAATATCTAGGTGTTTGGTTAATGGGAATACTAATGCATGCTGTTACAACTAATTGCGAATGGTATTATATGTTACTAACCCAAATTGTCATGACATAGTGCAAAACATAGGACAACAGGGAAGGCGGGTTCCAGCGGACCAACCTCTCCCACCTCAGCTGGCGAGTGCACTTGGCACTAGTGCCCAGTCTGGACCCAGTGGCCCTGTGCCACCTGCGGGTGGAAGCGCTGCAGGGGATGGGGCTCGTCCCCCCTCTACAAGTGTGGCCGGAGGAGAACCACCACTCACCCTCCGTAGCATCCGGACTGTGGTGCGTATGGAGATCCAGGAATCTGTTCTTGGGCCCCTACACCAGCTTGAGGCATAGGTGGCACAACTAATGGGCATGCCTGTTGCCCGGCCTACACAGCCCCCAGCACAGCCCCGTCCTGGGCAGTGAAGGTACAGTGGCAACTGCCCATGGGTGAGGATATCAGTTCCACTGTTGCCATCTGTGGGCTCATGGGCTCTGGATATCCAAACATCTGTCCCCGTCAATTGTATAACCCCCCCACACATGTCATACACTGCCCCTGTATGCGTCTTGTTTGTCTTGTCTGTTGACCTACCCAACCTACCTCCCCAGCTATACCAACTTCCTTCACCTGACATACCACTCACACCTGAAAAAAAAAAAAAAAGGGCACTCTGTACCCACAAAAAAATTACGCCCCATACATAGCTGCCCATTCCGCACACATGTCTACTGGACATGGAAACTATCAATTACAATTGGCTGTACAACAAGTATTATTGTTGTCCTGACACCTCTCTCAGGGGTGGAAGGTTTCAAATGTCACACCAAATTAGATACATATGCACAGCTGTTGCTGATGAAGAAATGGGCAGCTATGGGCCTTACCTACATCCCTCCTGCAAATCCCAAGCGTGTTTCCCTACTGTCTTACCCTCTTTGTAACCCCTTTTTCACCACTTTCCTGTCTCCCCATTTTAATTTCTTTCAAAG
Organism: Protopterus annectens; assembly: GCF_019279795.1. Taxonomy (NCBI): domain Eukaryota; kingdom Metazoa; phylum Chordata; order Ceratodontiformes; family Protopteridae; genus Protopterus; species Protopterus annectens. The sequence continues at coordinate 994,186,884 of NC_056747.1, forward strand.
AAAATAGTGTGGGTGTGCGACAGAGTAAGCACCGTTAAGCAGTTGTAAGCAGGTGTGCGCGTGTGTGCGTCGAGCTGAACACCAGTGCGCATGCGGGAGCTCCGCACAAACCAGCGCTAACCCGGTTACAACTGCTTAAAAGTGCCTTTGTCACTCTGATTGACAGGTCCTGTAGTCAGTTCAAAAGCAAAATAAAATCCCACTGTCAGTCCAGAACCTTGGAAACAGTAGTCAGCATGACCTACCACTAAGCCATGACTCTTATACAAGAGCATTGTGCTAAAATAAATATATCATGTAATAGTAGGAATGAATGTAAAGGGAATATAGGATGTGTAGTACACAAAGCATGTCATTTAGAATTACTGTAAAAACTAGTGGATTTATCTCATTACAGCCGAGTGACGCCTCCAGGTGCATCTGCAGTTACCGCCTACTGCTCCTCTAGGCGTCAAATATTGCTTGTTCATATTTGCATTAATAATTCCAAAACCATGCCCTATACGAGGCATCAGAATATGTTATCTTGAAGCATACATGATGGCAAACACAATTGTATTGATATTTGACCTATGTCAATGAGTATTTGTTAGAATTGTAAGGTGATAACTTTATTTTTTAAAGACTCAAGCCACGCCCACTAGGAGTTAAAGGTGCACAATCAAAAGAGCTGTACTGGAGGGAATGAGATAATAGTGTGTGAACAGAAGCAGCCATGCTAGTTGGTAGCTAGTACTAATGTCAGTTAATGTACATATATAAATGTATGTATATTTACATATATATATATATATATATATATAGTTGTAGGTGTCATTGTGCATACACACTTACTACAGGAAACAGGAGAGAGGAATGGAGAAATGTGAATCTACAACACACCCTGAATCATGAGAGAGATACTAACCTTTACACTCACCGAACAGTGTCCACAGCATACCAGCATGGTCCCTGCCCTTACAATCTGAAAGGGCAATGCCTATCTCACATACCCTTTTATAGCACTATCCTGAAATCACATTGGAAACTGCAATCAGTACACAACTGGCTGCATGCAATTAGCAAATGCTGGCTTACAATTGGTGCAGAGGCCATCACATGGACTTATGCAGATACCTACAAAAGCATCCTGTACTTACACTCCACACATGCAATACGTTCATTGCACTGTCTGGAGGCAGACAGAGAGAGAGAGAGAGAGAGAGAGACAGACAGAGACAGAGACAGAGAGTGAGAGAAAAAAAAAAAAACAACACACGGTACACACACTGAGTCTAAGCTGTCAGCAGTGACAGTAGCAAGCCATGCCAGCAGCAGCAGGAAGCAGTAGTAGTGGTAACGCAACCAGCTGCGACAAACACAGGTAATGTAAAGTAGCAGGTTAATAGTCTGCATACTGTAAACCCTACAAATGTGTCATAGGTCTGTATCTATAGATATGTCCATGTGATATGTTGTGTGCACGTAGTTCCACCACAAGGGGATGACTATACATTATATGTCAGTCAGTGTTAGGCCATGATCCTGGCAGCAGTTTTCTGTTGCAGTGAGGCCTGTCTGTAGGATGTGTGTGTCAGCTGGTGTAACGACTATGGCGCTTAGTTAGCAGTCATCTGGGAAGTTTGTCATCCACAACACGCACATGTTCGCTGTTTCATCTGAGAAATAAATGCCAAACAAGAGGGGTCCTAGGACAGAGGCCTGTGGGATACCAAATGTGACTGGCATTGAGTCTGACATGGCTCCTACAATATCGATATCATGGATTCTGTATGTCAACCAGTGTGCAACCCATCATGTGACATATGTAGTAACATGTACGCTAATGAGCTTGTCTATGATGCCTGAGTGGAGTACTGTGTTGAAGGCCTTAGGCAAGTCCAGGTAGGCTGTATGGATTGCGTTGCCCTCATCAATGGCTGTAGTGACTGTTTTGAAAGGTCAACCAGGTCAAAAGGCAGGATCAGCCCATCACAAAGGCAAACTGGCTGGGAACAAGTGTCTGCAGGTACCCAATATCGCTGTATATGCGTCCCATACTGAATAATTCCATAGCTTAGCAGACCAGGCTGGTTAAGCTTATGGTGCGGTAGTTCCCAGGGTCAGTAGAGGTGCCTCCTTAGTGGAGTGGGACCACTGTTGCTGTATGCCAGTGTTCAGGTACATATCCTGTAGTATGGCCAAGGTTAAATATCAGTTCTATATGTGGTTGTATGTCCTCTTGGAGTTCACGTAGCACACATCCAGGGATACCATCAGGTCACAGTGATGCTGTGTGTTCTGCTTTGCTGAGGGCGACCCTCACCTGGACACGTGAGATGATAGGGAGGTTACATTCAGCTGTGATAAGTATTTCTACTTGTGGGGGAGAAGGAGGGGGGATACGTGCACTGAACCTATCTGCAAGAATGTTGCCAATATCTATGTGTTCGGTGAATGTTAAGTAGGTGTGTATTAACTCAGAGCATATCTGAGGCATTTGGTCCATATGTGTAACATAACTGAAGAAGGCCTTGTGGTTATCTATAGTGTTCACGGCCATTTCCCTCCCAGAGTAGGCTGTGGATGTTGTTATAAGTGACCGTAGCTTATTACCAGTGCTGACCACAGATGCCTTCCCTTAATGGAATCTGCTCTGTCCTGCAGTAGCTTCCTTCTATTTTTATACAATCTGCCTTTGGCTGGGGTCCACCGGACATGATGCCTAACCTTTGTGCATAGGGTCTGGGTTAGAAATGTGTGTGCATGATCCATGCAATCTTTGGGATGTCCATGGGAAGCATTCACAAAGGGGTCAGCAGTGTGGGTTGTGGCTTGCACTGGCCCAGTGGGCTGCATGGATACCATCTCAGTCCTAACAAGTGAATAACTGTCTAATCACATACATATCAAAGTAGTCTACTGTGCTGGTGGTGGTGGTGGGATATGTATATCCAGGCCGAGTAACTTGTGTCCAGATCACACTAGTGGATGGCGTTCCACATACAGTACCTTGGTATGAACCCCCAGAGTGAGGTTGTGCATTGGACTTGTCGCAGTGTGCTGACCGATGGGGCATGCTACTATGTTGTATGGAATGTGGCAGGTATTGTTGCACAGGTGAGCACTGATATCTGGCCATGTACTTGTGTATCCACCAAGAGACACACACATGCTACATATGGGAGTAGTAGTATATCACTACAGTTGAGTATCATGTATAGTATGTGTGCCATATATTGCTGACATAGTCTGCTGATATCCTGTTTGTGTTCTCTTCCAGGGAGATGGCACGTCAGCGTAATCCCGCTTACTCTGTAGCAGAAGATGAGGAGATACACCAGGGTCTGGTGCGGGATTATGACATACTGTTTTCCCGCACCAGCCAGAATCAGCAGGAGAGGGCTGCACTGTGGCAAGACCTTGTCCGTAGGGTAAATGACATTGGCACGCATAATAGAACATATGAGCAGGTACGACATCACTGCAGTGATTTAATGAGAAATGTCCATCAGCGTGCATCGGATATCCACAGGCAACAGGTTGCCACAGGAGGTGGGGTGGCCACACATCCCCCCCTCACCAGACTGGAGGGGCTACTGCTAGGTGTTGTGGCTCCAGCTCCGGAACAGCAACAGCAATACACCTGCATCATGATGGAGGCTGGATCCACACAGCAGCATGACATGGAGCATGCAGGTAATATGCCATATGTACACGTGACTGTTCTGTACACTGTTAGTTTATACATGTGTAAGGTGTGTCCGTGGTATGTAGCTGTCAACATAGTATGTAATTATGCAGGTGTGATATTGGCAATATCAGCAGCTGACGTGTGAAAGGCAACTGGTGTATTACTGCACTGTATCATATGCAGTATCAATGGCACAGTTGTGCTCACTGACATCAATCTCCTCATTTCTGCAGGTCTCTCCGGTGTTACAACAAGGCAGGCCATCCATGCTGGTGAGTGTGTTTAACAATACCTATAATAGTCCTGATAGTGCTAGTAATACTAGTGTAACTCAGTAGTGCTCTGTGTGTATACTGTGGGGTGTGCATGTGTGCATGTGTGCATGTGTGCTTGTGTCCATGTGTGCATGTGTGCATGTGTGCCTGTGTCCACGTGTGCATGTGTGCATGTGTGCCTGTGTCCACATGTGCATGTGTGCATGTGTGCATGTGTCCACATGTGCATGTGGGCATGTGGGCATGTGTGCATGTGTGCATGTGTGCATGTATGCATGTGTACACGTGTCCATGTGTGCAAGTGTCCACGTGTGCATGTGTGCATGTGTGCATGCGTCCATGTGTGCATGTGTGCCTGTGTGCCTGTGTGCATGTGCCACGTGTGCATGTGTGCATGTGTGCATAAGTGCATCACTGGTAACATTGTGTGGACATTGTAAACTGTGTTTCCTGTCTTCCTCCCACAGGTTCTGGTGCTGCTCTGGTGTCCTGCAGCAGGGAACCTGAATCTGGTGCCACAGGTACTGGTAATGATGATATCTGTGTTATGGCACAGGAAGGTGTGTCAGGGTCCACCATTGGTCAGCCAATTGACAGTACACAGCTGTCAACCCCATCATTGCACACAGTCATCCTGCCAGTACATCCTATGTCACCATTGTCCCTAGGTGATGGACAGGATACAGTGGGCATTGACCAGGGTAATGTGGTATCTGTGGCACATGCTTCCCCACACAGCAGCCATGGGCAGGGTCCTGCGATGGTACCACACAGACAGTTGCCCATGGGTTCTTGTGGGAGCATCCGTGGGTGTACTGCCTCTGGCAGACATGCCCAAAGAGGTCTGTCAGCCTCAGCTATGTTTCGGGCTGTCATGCAGGCACAGTTGCGTATGGAAAGGTACACCAGACAGGGTCTGAGGGAGCTGAGAGCATGTTGCACAGCCATGACTGACAGTATGCGTGACATCGCGGATGCTATCAGTAATTTCACCGATGTCATAGACAGACATTGTGGGGACATATTACAGCAGTTCCACAACCACATGTCCATGAGCCAGGGCAATTGTGGGTGGTTGCGGCGTCGACATGGCCATATGCCAGCAACAGCAGCAGCTGGCAGTCGGTGCAGATGACAAAAGGCCCGCATGCCCCCATAGTGCCAGCAGTAGCCCCAGCAATGCTGGGTCTGTGCTGTCATCGGAACGCCCCAGGAGACCACGTGCACGTGGCTCTGGACAGTCCCAACAGGGACCTGTGTCCAGTCAACACACTCCTGCTTCTGATGACAGTACCCAGTCTGGCTTAGTACCGGATACGGTCCATAGCACCCCTGCCAGGCACAGGTACCATGTCCGTGCCCACAGACACTGACCTGTATGTCCTGCCAGGTGCAGTCTGTGGCTGTCCACAAACCCCTGTATATGGCAGGCATGAGGTGGAACTGTGTGCGTGCATACACACATGCGAAATGTTAACACCAAGGGCTACCACATATATGCACACACTGCACCAACAGTGCCCCACCCTGTACTTCACCAACACACATACACACACATGTCAATTGGTGGTATCAGTGGCAGACTCAGGCATACCTAATTCACACCCTGTGCATATGATGAAACTGTGCCACCTCCTGCAATCTCCAACATCAGTGCAGGAACAGGTAAACACGTTGCTGATGCACAGGGTGACTACATAGAAGTGTATTAGTAGTATCATGTTGGTAACAGTACAGTGTGCTGATATGACTGTGGGTATATCCCAGCATGCCTGATGCAGTAACCGTATGACTGTCTTGAATTGTTATCTGCACCCATAGTACGTACCAAAGTGTAACAGCTGCACAGTATTGCATACCAGTGGTAAGGATGTCAACAGATAGCCATATACATGGGTAGCACAGGGGGAAGCTAATGCAAGTAGTGATACGCAATGATGGACATGTACAGTAATGGTGGCAAGTTGCCCACAACAACTATGCAATGTGGATGTTTGCGCATGTTGATATGTGTGCAGTACCAATGTAATCCAAATCACAATTAACTTTGACATAATATCAGTTCTACCATGGGCATCTGCGCAGTGCATTCCTGGGTACATGTTGATAGTGCCTACATATTTGCACTGTTACCTACTGTTAGTGTTAACCCTTCGTTGTACAATGGACTACTTCCAGCCCTACTTACTGTAGCTTTGTTTGCATGCATGTTCGCTTGGGGTTCCCTGGAACATTGCTTCCACCTGCAATGCAGAGTTACAGTGCTTCTGTGGACTCCTAGTGACATCTGCATAGCGTACGATACGTATGTCAGGTTTACACTTGACAGAACGTCACTGTCTGTCCTGTTCACATGTACGTTGCCTCTGACACATTGCACATGTCTTACCTGGCATTTACCCACGTGTGCAGTCATATATGCCAGTGGTATGAAATCAGTAGCAGTACACCCACACTACACACCTTCAGTATGTTGTTCCCCATTGGCCCTATGTGTTGGTAATCACCATGGCAATCACACTTCTAGGGTAGCATGTGCAAAGGTAACCTGTGAATCACCTCTATGGTCCAGTTGTGGTTTATGTGAGTCATGTGGCAATGTCACAGCTGCCACATGTATGCAGTCAACCATCACCCCTGGCCAGGAATGTACAACACATCTGTGGGATGTCACCACATAGCCAATCTGGGGACTGAGCACTCTGAACCCAGTAATGCCATACCCTGTCAGGTGGCATGACATAATACAGTGACTACAATACCAGTCAGACATAGACCCGCACTGACAGCAATCTGAACACACTGGGGCATACTTGGAGACTCAGAATAGCATCCTGCCTGAGCATCACACACCTCCGCAGCTGGCACACAGGCATACTTTACATCGGAACAGAGCACATGCCACACATGGCACACACATCCCATGTGCCACACACTCACAGCCTGTAAGGCTACACAACACACCTGCTACAGATGTGTCAGGTACCTCTCTTGGCCACTGCAGTGGGGTCCCGCTCAACAGGCTGTACATGGTGAAGGTCACAATGATATGCCCGTGGGGCACTATGGTCCACCACAAAACACATGCATACAGGTCAGTCAGAGGCATGGACACATATGACTCAGTCATTGACCATGCCACTATGGATGACCTGAGACATACCTCCCTGGACTACATGATAGGGAACATAGAAGGGATCTCTCATCATGTGGCACGGGCCAGTATGAGCCTGATCTTGGTTGCCATCATACCCTCACCAGGTATGCTACCACTATATGTAGGAAGGGTGTTCTATGTCTACATTCTGCTTAATCTCCAGTGTCATTCATAGGGTATCCACTGGCTGTCAACGTGTGCTTACATGCTAGGGAAGCCACAATGATTTGCGAGGGACAGCTTGCACGTGACACCCATGGGCCAATGTATATTGGCAAAGCCCCTTGATACACACATACTGCCTTATGCTGCATGACACAGATTACATAGCCACCTCCATAGGTATCACACAGGATAGGACACTAACAGTGATGCTACACAACACCAGCAGTGTACACCGCAAGATGCATGCACTGGACACTGTCCTCAGCACGGTGAACTGCAATGTCTGTGTAGTACCATAGTCCTGATTCACGGCTCACAGGTCCAACCCATCACTGCCAGGTTATACCTCATACCATGCCTGTCGTCCCCTACACATTTAAGACACATGGACAGGGGGGTGGTATGCCAAGGCACCACAGATACACACACCTCCAAGTTGTTGGCACAGCACAAAGCATCAGGGCCTATTCATGTGCAGTTAACAGTGTGTCAGACTGTATTCTGGTTCATAGCCTGGCACACACAACCCTCCCATACACAGGAAACCCACCTATCCTCCATAACAACACTGGCAATATGACAGTCTCAAGAACAGTCTTTATATGGCTGGACTGCATCCAGCCTAACACTGTGCGTGAGCATTACTGTAGCTACAACACACTAGTTGAAGGGTTCCCAGCATGTGGTCACTGAATTGCAGTGGAATCACATGTTACCACTCCCACAACAGGTGGGAACATGCAGCACCTGTACATCGACTACATGTAGACTATATGGCACAGACCAGATGTGTATCCCCTGCTGTGGGTATTTTACCATATACACCCACACTGTATAGACACATACCGCATGCGACCCCTGCACAGTAAAATACAGTCATATTGTTATGCATTGCAAATACCATTTATCCACTCGAGGTACATGTCAGACATGGTAACTACTGCAGGTCACATGTATTTATGTGTATGTGTCACACACATACATCATGTGTGCATTGCCATTGCTGGTTTAGGCAATGGCATGCATTGTTATGCACAAAGACCCACACAAGGTCATAATGTGTGACACAACCACACGTGGCAGTTGAGGGTTTCCAAAACATACCTATCTGTAATCTGACAATGGTAATAGACCCAGTAGCAGAGCGCACTATTGGCATTACTGGACAACTAGCCCTGTTTGGCTGTGCTGATAGTGTGGTGACATCCCCTGTGTTTACTGGGGGAATATGCAGCATCTGGTGTATTGTAGTATTTGCCAAAAGGATCTGTTCTCTCACACTTGCATTTACACACACCCTACTACTCCCACACACTTACCATTTGCAGGATTCATACCCCTACCTAACTATGTCACGACACGTGAGCAAAACACATTACCAAAGTGCACTATTCGGATTACTAGGAGATTGCTCTTCTCTGGCTGTACTTATAAGGTGCTGACATCATCAGTGTTTGGAAATGGTAATGTGCATCATGTAATGTGATCTCCTGATTGCCAAAACTAACATGCGTGTCATACAGAATTGTACACACACAAACTCCCCACATCCAAACTTGCCATTTGCAGGTTTCAAACCCCTATCAATTATATTATGACACTTGAGAGAGACGCTTTAGCAAAGTGCGCTATTGCTATTACTGGGAGGTGCTTCTTCTCCATCTGTATGTATAGGGTGCTGACATCATCAGTGTTTGGAAAGGGTAATGTGCATCATATAGTGTGATCTCCTGATTGCAAAAAAGCACATGTCTTTTATACAGAATTGCACACACACAAACTCCCCACATCCAAACACACACACTTGCCATTTACAGGTTTCAAACTCCTTCCTAACTATGTTATAACACTTGAGAAAGATGCATTAGTAGAGTGCACTATTTGTATTACTGGGAAGTTTCCCTTCTCCGCTTTACTTACAGGGTGCTGACATCATCCGTGCTTAGATAGGGGAATGTGCATCCTGTAGAGTGCTTTCACAGTTGCCAAAAGGGACATCCCCCTCACACAGACTTGCACACACCCTAACCCCACTCGACACACACTGGGCAGTTGCAGGATTCAATCCCCTACCTAACTATGTTATGACACTCGTGACAAACACATTAGCAGAGCATGCTATTCGAATTACTGGAAGATTTCCCTTCTCCTGTTGTACTTATAGGGTGCTGACATCATCCGTGCTTAGATAGGGGAATGTGCATCCTGTAGAGTGCTTTCACAGTTGCCAAAAGGGACATCTCTCTCTTACACACAGACTTGCACACACACTAACCCCCCTCCACACAAACTGTGCAGTTACAGGATTCTAACCCCTATTTAACTATGTTATGACACCAGATGAATTAGCAGAACTCACTATTCAAATTACTGGAAAGTTTCTCTTCTCCTGCCGTACTTATAGGGTGCTGACATCATCCGTGCTTAGATAGGGGAATGTGCATCCTGAAGAGTACTTTCACAGTTGCCAAAAGGGACATCTCCCCCCCACACACACACACACACACACACGGCAGTTGCAGGATTCAAACCCCTATCTAACTAGCATGACAGAAGCATTAGCAGAGCGCACTATTCAAATTACTGGGAAGTTTTCCTTCTCCTGCTGTACTTATAGCGTCCTGACATCATCCATGCTTAGATAGGGGAATGTGCATCCTGTAGAGTACTTTCACAGTTGTCAAAAGAGATCCCTCACACAGACTTGCACACACACTAACACCCCTCCACACACACTGGGCAGTTGCAAGATTCAAATCCCTACCTAACTATGTTATGACACTCGTGACAGACGCATCAGCAGACCACGCTATTCGAATTACTGGGAGGTTCCCCTTCTCCTGCTGTACTTATAGGGTGCTGACATCATCCATGCTTAGATAGGGGGATGTGCATCCTGTACAGTGCTTTCACAGTTGCTAAAAGGGACATCTTCCTCACACAGACTTGCACACACATCAAACCTGCTCACCCACTCACACCCACACACACACACACCCACACACACACACTGAGCAATTGCATGGTTCGAACTCCTACCTACCTATATTATAACACTTGAGGGAGACACATTAACAGAGCACCCTAACCGAATTACTGGGCATCTGGTCTACACCTGCAGTTTTTATAAGGTGCTGACATCTTTATTTCTACAGAGGTATGTACATCTAGTACTACCTGTCAGGTGGGGGATAGCATATATATGCATTTGCAGCCACCTACGTCAGGGTCAGATATGCACATCGCACTGGCAGGTTATGTTCTATACCATGCTTCGTGACCACAGGACCTGTAACACACAACACAACCAGTCCAGAACACCACTACCACATCCAGGACACACACTTAGCTTCCCTGGGAACAGTGCCGGGATATGCAGGTGTTCACATACACCATTCCAGTTGTTAACATCAGGTACAGGCATATTGTGTGTGAGCACTACTCAGGCCTCTACCACTTTACCCTACAGCCACTACAATTTGTGGGTCCATGTGCTATGGCAGAACCACACACCACAGCCACATGGGGGAATACATATTGCACCTGTCCATCTGCAACATGGGTACTCACTGTTCCACACCAGAGGTAGACCACCATTTTTGATATCTGACCATACCCACCTTTCCCTGGACATCCATATCCCATCCACACCCCCAGGCAAGGTTGTCACTGCACACAAACTGTATTTAGCACAAGCAGACTCTACACTTGTGAAGACTGGGGTGGACGACTTCAAAGGACCCATGCTGGGGGACTATACTGGCCACTGTGCATAATCCTTGACAATTGCATTCTATGAGCATGTGTAAGGTTTGCATTGATCATGCTATCCCACACATACCCATGACTGCTCCACAACAAGACACCTGTCAGGTGTACACCAGCCATATATGAGCTGTCCAACAGACAGAGTGAGCTAATACATTGCAAAGCTGTAGCCCACAGAGGGAGGACATCTGTGAACAGTTCTGGGACGGCACTTCATTCCCACATAATCATCACAACACAGTGTTGACAGTGGAATTGTCCAGACAATGCAGATAGGGTTCCCCTCAGTCTGTTATTGATGGCCACTTACTGTTAAAGGTCCTCAGCAACCCTCTTCCAGCACACACCAACAACATGGCAGTGGCTTAGCACATTCAAACCCTGGGATCTCCACTGTGCCCCTGCTTGACAGAGGCACAGCTCACTAGCCACACACATTTCCTTATGTGGCCTACTTTACAGTGGCACAGTAGCCTACTGTACTGTGGATGCAGATGCCAAGCACACTCTGGCTAAGCTGTTATTCCCTAGGGCAACAAGCCTAGTATTGACCTCTATACCCATATGTTCAATTGTCAGATGCACAATATTTGTAGTGCTGTTCTACTGTTTGCAGGTCTTGATTGCCATAGCATTCCCTGTTCCTATGAACAACTTGTGTATCTGTGGAGGATGTTTGAATATGAGGGCGATCCACTATATCACTTATGTCTCTGTAGTCATTTACTGTGTGCACTGGGCAGATTGCTGTGTTGTGGTTGGTTCATGGAATGACACGTACAAATACCAGATATGTGTGGTCAACTGCTAAACGGAGATATGGCCTAAGTGTGTGAGCATGCCCAGTTCAGCCTTTCCATGGCATGTTGTCTGACATATGCCTCATTTATCAAAGTGTGCGTGCATGCCCAGTGTGAGCTTTCCATATGTTGCACTCTGAAGTCCACCACATATTTGGGTATGTGTGAACTTCAACAATATCTCACGTTTATGGTTGTGTGTTGGGTGTCATGTTGTGTACTAACTGGCCAACTGCTTCGTGTCTGCCACAACAGGAATTATACTGTGCCTGCAGGGATTGCATGGGATACTTTGCAGACAGTTGTCAACATACTTTCATAATGACCTAACACTGTAGTACCGTATAGTGTACTGGTTCAGTACTTTTACTGTGGTGGACAGTATCCTGGGCATTAGTCCTATCACTGCTTGACATCTTCATAGTTAGCACAACAGACTGTGTAGGGGCCAGTTGTGCACATATGACCATGTTGCATTATGTTCAGATATGGACTACCTACACCAGGCTCGTCCAACATTGGTAGTGTATTCCACAACGTAGGTGGACATTGGCAAACACTAGCGATGTTCCCTAGGCCATTTCTGATGCTATTCACAGAGTGTGTTTGTCCTTCGACACACATTGTAACTGGAGTTTGCCATGACATATGTCATGGTTAGTATACTGTGCCTCCGTCTACCTCTGACTTAACAGTGATACCCAGGGTTAACCTACCATCTCCCATCCACTCATTGGGATTCCTCTTGAGGGGTGTCAATAGGTGACTCTCTGGCTAACCTGTACCGGGTGTTTACTCAAGAGTGGGGGTGGCTTCTGTGTTATGGATCATTCTGTACAGCTTGTCCTATGTATGTCAGTGCTGGGGTTCAGGTCTCTCATGTGCATAGCTCACTGCCATTCAGATTGTACAAGGTGCAGCATGTTCATTGATTCCAGCTTGGACATGGCTTCATACATCAGGCACAGCTTGCCTCTGGCAGGGCATTATGGCAGTGTGTGGAGCTGCAGTTTATTTATTCAGGCAACACATGGCATCTGTTCATGCTCTTTGCTACTCCTGGTGGGGTACTGTTGTGGACTTTACAGTTGATGGAGGTGTTTCCTGAGGTATATCCCACAGGGGCTATTGTAGTAAATTGTGACACTGATGAAGGATGACTGCAGAGCCACAGTGACCTCCCCTTATCTACATCTGACAACCTTAATGATTGGGTGGGTATATGGTATGTTTCTGCGAACACTACAGCCACATGTTTGTCCAGTGCAGGATATCTATCAGCTTGTGTCCCCAGGTCTCTCATTACATGTTAGGTACGTAATGGGTTAACACCTGTGTGGTAATTTGTGGGCACTTACTGTATAGCCACGGTGGTTGTCTATACACAGTTCTGCAATTAGCTTGCTGACATGGCTATGGCTCCAGTTGTCTGTTTCTAGGTGGCCCTTTTGTGGGTTGCTTGTGTCAGCTGGGGGTCGGATATGGTGGGCTGTTTGTACTCCTCTGCATACATGTTCAGTCACAGTCCTTCCATGTTGGCCTATACCTATGGGACATATATACGGAACGGGGGTGTCCCAGGACCAAGCCTTGTGGGATGCCAATCATATCTGCTTTGTAGTCTGACATGGATGCAGCATGTCTGACCATGTCAGTTCTGTCCTTGGTCTGGTTTGCAACCCCTCTACTGATAGGGGTATATATTTAAGCTGGTGAACATATCCATACTGAACTCGTAGGGTATTGTCTGGAAGCATATGCACGGTCCAGCTACGCTGTGTGAACCACATTGCCCTTATCAATGACCTTAATGACTGTTTCAAATGGGTCAATCATGTTTAGGGGCAGGATCTGCAGTTACGACAGCCACACTGTGTAAGGTCTGGTATCAGTAGGTCCATGATAGCTTTATGTCTGCGGTACATACTGATCCTTTCCATAGCTGTGCAGACCAAGCTTGTCAGGATCCTGGGGTGGTAGTTTGCAGTATCCATTCAGGCAACACCTTTGTTGTGAAGGACCACTGTTGTTGTACACTGCTCTTTGGGTACATATCCTGTGGTAAGGCTGACATTGGGCAGTAGTGTGATTTGGCATTCCATTATTCTTGGAGTCCATGTTGGCCTCAGCCCAGGACACCATCACATACCTTTGCTGCTGTGTGTTTTGCTTTGCAGATGATGGCTGTTACCTCAGCATCTGCAATATCAGGGGACCAGCAGTCTGCTGGGATAGATATTATGCATTCTGGGGGGGGGGGTTTACTCTGCACCTGTCAGGTTGTATGTTGGCAATATGCGTGTGTCTTTGGTATGTTGTTTGTAATCTCCAGCTCATGTAACCAGTGGTAGGTGACCCTGGGCCTGTACATTCTTCTCGGTCTCCTCACTGTGGGTTGTCTGACACCATCTGCATTGTCTCCACCCTCAGCAAGTTGCCTATGTCTCATTATGACAGCTATGGTAGCCCCTAACATTTCTGCTCTGAGTTCAGCTTTTTCAGTTTTCACTTCTAATAGCTTACTCCTGTCTTGCAGTGTCTCTTGAGAGAAACATCCTGCACTGCTGTTTGCAGAGTTTTAAGTGCTGGGCTGGACTACTATTCTGCCTGTGTAATTGCCTGCTTCTAATTGTTTTCACCTGCTAGCTCCAGCAGTAGTACAGGCCTAGGGTCACCTACCATGGGTTACATGAGCTGGAGATAGTAGAGCACTATAGAGTGAACACAGAGCTCCTGCAGCAAATAGTCGAGTTGTGCAGGCCATGCCTCACACACAGAACCAACAGAGGGGAACCCATCCCAGTGGAAACCAAGGTATGTGTTGGCCTAAGAATACTAGCAACAGGTACCTTCCAGAGACCAACTGGTGATATGATGGGGATATCACAGGCATCAGCCTCCAGGGTACTGCACCAGTTCCTGGATGCCATGTCAGCACATGTCGGTGATCATGTATATTTCCCCAATGCCCGTGAGGTATTGGCCAGCAATATGCGTCTCTTCCAGCAAATAGCGGAATACCCTGAGGTAGTGGGTGCAATAGACTGCACGCACATACGCATCAAAGCACCAGCCGGTGAGCAGGGTAGGGCCTACATTAAACGCAAAGGCTTCCCCTCCATCAACTGCCAGGTCGTGTGTGATGCCCAGGGCATAATAATGAATGTGTGCGCTGGCTGCCCTGGGAGCTACCATGATTCCCACATCTGGCATTTGACACAGCTGTACCAGACATTTGCCAATGGGGACATCCCACACGGAAACCTAGTGGGGGATGCAGGTTATGCACTGGAGCCGTGGCTGATGACACCCATTAGAAACGCACACACACCTGAACAGGAACGCCATAATGAGGCACATGCGCAAACACGTAATGTAATAGAGCATGTGTTTGGGATGTTCAAGTCACGGTTCCGGTGTCTGGACACATCTGGTGGAGCCTTGCAGTACACACCAACTACATGTACCCAAATTGTCATGGTATGTGCTATGCTACATAATATGATCTTGCGAAAACAGCTGCGGCAGGACCAGCATAGGGCTGGGTCAAACAGCCACCCACCATTGCCAAGGCCATCACAGGCAGAGCGTGACTTGGAGGAGGAACAACCTGAGCCTGCCCCAGTAGGCAGAAGGAGGCGTGCCCAGTATGCCCTGGCCTTGGCAAAGAGGCAACGCATAGCACATACACTGGCTCAGTAGGAACCCAGGGAATGATACCCCCTCTGACTCACTCAAATAATAACAGGGATGCCTAAAATGACATGACCTGCTCACAAACATGTACAGGGAGTATAATGTGTGCATCCGACAGAGGCAGCCCTGCAGTACCACTTGAGGCATGAATGCCATGTGATAAGTAATGTAACACCATGTACTATATGCACACTTGAGGACCCTGACTAACATCCACCCTCACCAATCATGAAGCCACAACATGATGATGGGATGATCAATTGCAATAACTGGGTGAAGTAATGCAGTTAGTCAAAGGGGAGTCAATGTGTTTCAGCCTGGGAAGACATGCTGAGCATGACATGATGGGTGGCGTGCACCTATCAGTCCAGGCCCCATGGATACTGGCAAAGGCTGTCAGTACCCACAGCATGCCCTAAATAGGTAAGTCTCCAAACACAAACCCATCTTCATAGGTAACACAAGGGATAGGAACGTAGATGTAATGCTACCCAATGCCAGAAGTCTAAACAGCAAGATGTATGCAGTGTAAATGCACACAGTATGGAGAATGTTGATAACAGTCCTGTAATAGAAAAATGAGTCAAGGCTCACATCAGCACCCTAACACTACCAGGTTACACCTCATACTGTGCTGTACAGCCACAAAACATGGAACAAGCTACAAAAGGAGGGTGACTAGCAATAAATGTCAAGGATAACCACACCCCCATGTTGGTACCACAACAAGAAGCAGCATGGATTAGCCATGGTCAAATACCAATGGCTAAAACCGCCTCCCAGTATATAGCCTGCTCCAGACTACTGTCCTAATGCCAGGAACTGCACCTGGCCTATGTTGGAATACATGAATATATCAAGCCCCCCAAACCACAATATATTGCATGACTGAAAATACCCAGACATACACTGGGAGCATTATACTAGCACCAACACAGTAGGAGAAAAGTTCCCAGAATCCATAAACCAAAATGCCCAGGAAAAATGTACCATTCCCAGAAGAGGGGTAAGCATACTGGATGTGATAATCAGCAACACGCGTACTGGATGGCAAGATGAGAAGTGTATCCCTCACTGGTAAGACCAGACCATGGAGGAATCACACCGGATATACACATCCTGACCACAGTCCCTGGCCAGAAAACCACAGTGAAAAACATGTGTAAAGCATAGGCTGCACCCCTCCGAACCGATGTGGAATCCACAAAAGGCCCTGTGCAGGTGCAGAATATTGGACACACCGCAGAACATGTTATACAGGCATTCCATGAACACAGCCAGGAATGCTTGGAGTATGCAATCACAAATAACAACAAGACACAATGCCATACACGCATGCATCTGGCATGCTGGAATCCAGCCATTACCAAACCATGCAAGAGAATGAGGAAACTACTACATGACAGAGCAAACATAAAAAGGGAAGTAATCACTGATCAGTAGTATGGCAATAAAATATGTCCACACATACAATCCACTAAGGCCAGCCACAACAAGTAGAATCTTTGAATCCAGAGGCAATGTGACACCTGCCCCAAGTACACAGACAACCCACAACTCCCCCCAATAAATACAAATATATGTGAGAGATGCAACCATTTATTCAAACCGGAGGCTGAGCTCCCCCACCTCAGTACTGTCAAAACTAGTCAGGAGGAGAAGATAACTACATACTACGCAAACCCAGTCCCACATAGACCTATCACAACTGTAAACCAAACACATAAACACAGAGAAACATTCCTGGAGGCCCTAATTACAAACACACCACACCAACAGATGCCTCCAAAGCAGACCCCAAGCAACCACAACCTCCAAACATAGCACATGCAACACATAGTACACAAAGCTGGTGTGCCAAACAGTTACAGGCCAGAAGGAGAAACAACATGACTGATACAGTTGTAATAGGTGTCTGTATAGGCAGACACACTGCTGTTCCACTCACCAGACTGAACAAGGGAAAGGGTACAGTAAGCTGCTTGTAGGCTGCCACAATATGCCACATAACACAAGTATGCAGGTCACCCCAAAGCAAGCAGAAATATGATGCACTCATTGTCCATGCTGGTGTGAATGACCTGAGATGTACCTCCCTGGACTACATGAAAAGAGACATGGATGAGCTCTCTGAGTATGTACTCCAAGCCGGTATGACACTGGCCATTTGCAGCATCCAACCCTCACCAAGAATGATGCCACAGTACAAACACAGAATGATCAGCTTTAACAGGTGGCACAGTTACAGCTGTCAGTCCAAGAGGGTCTAATGTCTGTCTGCTTGAGATGTCATGCATAACAAGCCATGCTGCTCTTCCAGGGATGGCTTGCACCTGTTACCCCTGGGCGTCTGGATACTGGATAAGGCCTTTGCCACCTCCATAGAGCCATATGTAGGCATGGCCAAAAAGACTAACCCACCACCCTAGATAATATAAGTGGTAAGAAACATAAGGGTAATGCTGACCAATGCCAGATGTGTAAACTGCAATATGCATGCACCTAAGGCACTTCCCAGTATGGAGAACATCGATGTCTGTGCAGTGACAGAAGCCTGCTGCAAGCCTACTGACAGCACACCAGCACTACCAGGTTATACCACATATCATGCGTTATGGCCCCAACACCTGGACCAAAACATCAAAGGAGGGGGAGTATTCATATGCAGCACAGACACCCATACGGCCAGGTAACTGACAATGCATGAAGAAGGGGAGACCACCCATGTGCACCTAAGTGTAGTCAAAACTGCTGTACAGGCTGTAGCATGCGACAGACCACACTCTCACACACAGGAACCCCACCCAGACATCCTCAAGACACTGGACAGTATGAATGTCCCACCAAATAACAGACAAGGTACTCACAAATTATCACATAGGTGGTAAACCATTATGTATGCAAGGAGTAATCAGGGACCTAGGGACACAAGTCGACAGTAACCTGTCATGTGACACTCACAATGCCAATGTGGCTAGGAAGACTGTCTATATTGGACACCGTATCATGAAAGTATTCACATCTACATCAACAGAGGTCACTGTGCCCCTGTACTGTTCCCTTATCAGACCCATAATCTAGTACAATGACTCATAAGGGATGTACCGTACCTGACACCTGCAGTGGTTTTGAAGGCCTCAAAGGTACCTCACCAAGAGGATAAAGGGTGTCAAATATATGTCATATGCTGCCTGGCTGTTAGACACCCCAGCTGAATGCAGTCACAGACTGCCTACACAGAGGCATTGTATGTCTGTTGTACAAGGCCATGTCCAACACAGGAGTAATGGACATGCTCCACCCCAGGAAATCAAAGCCATTGGAGCTGTGAGAATGACAAATGTCAGCCTCAACACATAATGAAATAGGATGTGCTGGAGGGACAGATACATAACCCAGAGGCTCCCCACACCCAGAAACAGGATCCCAATCCATGTTAGGCAGAGCCCCTCACTGACACCCCTCAACAGGAATATTGCCAAGTGGATGGATGATCGTACATGTACACTGGGGGTCTTCACTGTGTCACGTCCAGACAGAGGCACAGTAAAGAAAATCATAAATGGCCATAATAGGCACATAGCAAGGGGCGGCAAAAGACACACACACTCTGGCTAGGCTTACTAATGCCCTAGGGTAGATAGCCTAGTATGAACCTATGAACCTATGAAGATACAAATTGTACAGGACACTAAGGATAATCACAAGGCTTACTCAACTGATGGTAGGAACCATGTTGGGAATTCACAGATATGCTCCGAATCACACAGATATTACAAACAACATACCAAACACACACACATATTGCCAACATACAACCTGACAGGTTCAGTGCAAACCCCCCCCCAGAATGCAAAATATCTATCCCAGCAGACTGCTGGTCCCCTGACATTGCAGATGCTGAGGTAACAGCCATCATCTACAAAGCAAAACACACAGCAGCAAAGATATGTGATGGTGTCCTGGGCTGAGGCCAACATGGACTCCAAGAATAATGGAATGCCAAATCACACTACTGCCCAATGTCAGTCTTACCACAGGATATGTACCCAAAGAGCAGTGTACAACAACAGTGGTCCTTCACAACAAAGGTGTTGCCTGAATGGATACTGCAAACTACCACCCCAGGATCCTGACAAGCTTGGTCTGCACAGCTATGGAAAGGATCAGTATGTACCGCAGACATAAAGCTATCAAGGACCTACTGACACCGGACCCTACCCAGAGTGGCTGTCGTAAGTGCAGATCCTGCCTCTAAACATGTTTGACCCATTTGAAACAGTCATTAAGGTCATTGATGAGGGCAATGTGGTCCACACAGCGTAGCTGGACCATGCATATGCTTCCAGACAATACCCTATGAGTTCAGTATGGATATGTTCACTAGCTTAAATGTAAACAATTATGTCAGTAGAGGGGTTGCAAACCAGACCAAGGACAGAACTGACATGGTCAGACATGCTGCATCCATGTCAGACTACAAAGCACATAGAGTGGCATCCCACAAGGCTTGGTCCTGGGACATCCCCCGTTCCATATATATGTCCCATAGGTACAGGCCAGCAAGGAAGGACTGTGACTGAACATGTATGCAGAGGAGTACAAACTGACCACCATATCTGACCCTCAGCTGACACAAGCAACCCACAAAAGGGCCACATAGAAACAGACAACTGGAGCCATAGCCATGTCTGCAAGCTAATTGCAGAACTGTGTATAGACAACCACTGTGGATATACAGTAAGTGCCCACCAATTACCACACAGGTGTTAACCCATTACGTACCTAACATGTAATGAGAGACCTGGGGACACAAGGTGATAGATATCCTGCATTGGACAAACATGTGGCTGTAGTGTTCGCAGAAACATACCATATACCCACCCAATCATGATGGTTGTCAGATGTAGATAAGGAGAGGTCACTGTGGCTCTGCAGTCATCCTTCATCAGTGTCACAATTGACTACAATAGCCCCTGTGGAATATACCTCAGCAGACACCTCCATCAACTGTAAATTCCACAACAGTACCCCACCAGGAGTAGCAAAGAGCATGAACAGATGCCATGTGTTGCCTGATTAAACAAACTGCAGCTCCATTCACTGCCATACTGCCCACCCAGAGGCAAGCTGTGCCTGATGTATGAAGCCATGTCCAAGCTGGAATCAATGAACATGCTGCACCTTGTACAATCTGAATGGCAGTGAGCTATGCACATGAGAGACCTGAACCCCAGCACTGACATACATAGGACAAGCTGTACAGAATGATCCATGACACAGAAGCCACCCCCACTCTTGAGTAAACTCCCAGTACAGGTTAGCAAGAGAGTCACCTATCGACACCCCTCAAGAGGAATCCTGATGAGTGGATGGGAGATGGTAGGTTAACCCTGGGTATCACTGTTATGTCAGAGGTAGACGGAGGCACAGTATACTAACCATGACATATGTCATGGCAAACTCCAGTTACAATGTGTGTCGAAGGACAAACACACTCTGTGACTAGCATCAGAAATGGCCTAGGGAACATCGCTAGTGTTTGCCAATGTCCACCTATGTTGTGGAATACACTACCAATGTTGGACAAGCCTGGTGTAAGTAGTCCATATCTAAACATAATGCAACATGGTCATATGTGCACAACTGGCCCCTACACAGTCTGTTGTGCTCACTATGACGATGTCAAGCAGTGATAGGACTAACGCCCAGGATACTGTTCACCACAGTGAAAGTACTGAACCAGTACACTATACGGTAGTACAGTATTAGGTCATTATGAAAGGATGTTGACAACTGTATGCAAAGTATCCCATGCAATCCCTGCAGGCACAGTATAATCCCTGTTGTGGCAGACACGAAGCAGTTGGCCAGTAAGTACACAACATGACACCCAATACACAACCATAAACGTGAGATATTGTTGAAGTTCACACACACCCAAATATGTGGTGGACTGCAGAGTTCAACATATGGAAAGTTCACACTGGGCATGCTCGCACACTTTGATAAATGAGGCATATGTCAGACAACATGCCATGGAAAGGCTGAACTGGGCATGCTCACACACTTAGGCCTTATCTCTGTTTAGCAGTTGGCCATACATATCTGGTATTTGTGCGTGTCATTCCAGGAACCAACCGCAACACAACAATCTGCCCAGTGCACACAGTAAA
Source organism: Protopterus annectens (assembly GCF_019279795.1). Taxonomy (NCBI): domain Eukaryota; kingdom Metazoa; phylum Chordata; order Ceratodontiformes; family Protopteridae; genus Protopterus; species Protopterus annectens. Next base: position 994,208,594 of record NC_056747.1, read on the forward strand.
TGACTACAGAGACATAAGTGATTTAGTGGATCGCCGTCATATTCAAACATCTTCCACAGTTACACAAGTTGTTTATAGGAACAGGGAATGCTATGGCAATAAAGACCTGCAAACAGTCTAACAGCAACAAATATTGTGCATCTGACAATTAAACATATGGGTGTAGAGGTCAATACTAGGCTTGTTGACCTAGGGAATGACAGTTTAGGCAGACTGTGCTTGGCATCTGCATCCCCAGTACAGTAGGCTATTGTGCTACTGTAAAGTAGGTCACATAAGGCAACGTGTGAGGCTAGTGAGCTGTACATCTGTCAAGCAGGGGCACAGTGGAGATCCCAGGGTTTGAATGTGCTAAGCCACATCCATATTGTTGGTGTGTGCTGGAAGAGGGTTGCTGAGGACCTCTAACAGTAAGTGGGCATCAATAACAGACTGAGAGGACCCCTATCTGCATTGTCTGGACAATTCCACTGTCAACACTGTGTTGTGATGATTATGTGGGAATGAAGTGTCATGCTGGTACTGTTCACAGATGTCCTCCCTCCATGGGCTACAGCTCTGCAATGTATTAGCTCACTCTGTCTGTTGGACGGCTCATGTATGGCTGATGTACACCTGACAGGTGTCTTGTTGTGGAGCAGTCATGGGTATATGTGGGATAGCATGATCAATGCAAACCTTACACATGCTCATAGAATGCAATTGTCAAGGATTATGCAGAGTGGCCAGTATAGTCCCCCAGCATGGATCCTTTGAAGTCGTCCACCCCAGTCTTTACAAGTGTAGAGTCTGCTTGTGCTAAATACAGTTTGTTTGCAGTGACAACCTTGCTTGGGGGTGTGGATGGGATATGGATGTCCAGGGAAAGGTGGGTATGGTCAGATATCAACAATGGTGGTCTACCTCTGGTGTGGAACAGTGAGTACCTATGTTGCAGATGGACAGGTGCAATATTTATTCCCCCATGTGGCTGTGGTGAGTAGTTCTGCCGTAGCACATGGATCCACAAATTGTAGTGGCTTTAGGGTAAAGTTGTAGAGGACTGAGTAGTTCCCACACACAATATGCCTGTACCTGATGTTAACAACTGGAATGGTGTATGTGAACACCTGCATATCCCGGCACTGTTCCCAGGGAAGCAAAGTGTGTGTCCTGGATGTGGGAGTGGTGTTCTGGACTGGTTGTGTTGTGTGTTACAGGCCCTGTGCTCATGAGGCATGGTATAGAACATAACCTGCCAGTGCGATGTGCATATCTGACCCTGAAGTAGGTGGCTGCAAATGCATATATATGCTATCCCCCACCTGACAGGTAGTATTAGATGTACATACCTCTGTAGAAATAAAGATGTCAGCACCCTATAAATACTGCAGGTTCAGAACAGATGCCCAGTAATTCGGATAGCGCGCTCTGCTAATGCATCTCCCTCAAGTGCCATAATATAGTTAGGTAGGGGTTTCAACCATGCAAATGCTCAGTGTGTGTGGAGGACGGTTAGTTTATGTGCAAGTCTGTGTTAGGGAGATGTCCCTTTTGGCAACTGGGAAAACACTCTGCAGAATGCACATTCCCCTATCTAAGCACTGATGATGTCAGCACCCTATAAGTACAGCAGGAGAAAGGGGCTCTCCCAGTAATGCGAATAGAGCATTCTGCTAATGCATCTGTCATGAGTGTCATAACATACTTAAGTAGGGGTTTGAATCCTTCAACTGCCCGGTGTGTGTGGAAGGGGGTTAGGGTGTGCAAGTCTGTGTGAGGGAGATGTCCCTTTAGGCAACTGTGAAAACACTCTACAGGATGCATATTTCTCTATCTAAGCACTAATGGTGTCAGCACCCTATAAGGACAGCAGGAGAAGGAAAACCTCCCAGTAATGCGAATAGCGCGCTCTGCTAATGCGGCTGTCACAATGATGTCATCACATAGTTAGGTAGGGGTTTGAATTCTGCAACTGCCCAGTGTGTGTGGAGGGGGGGTTTAGTGTATGTGCAAGTCTGTATGAGGGAGATGTCCCTTTTGGCAACTGTGAAAACACTCTGCAGGATGCACATTCCTCTATGTAAGCACTGATGATGTCAGCACCTTATAAGGACAGCAGGAGAAAGCAAACCTCTCAGTAATGTGAATAGCACGCTCTGCTAGTGTGTCTGTTACGAGTGTCATAACAAAGTTAGGTAGTGGTTTGAATCCTGCAAGTGTTCAGTGTGTGTGGAGGAGGGTAAGTCTGTGTGTGAGAGAGACGTCCCTTTTGGCAACTGTGAAAACACTCTGCAGGATGCACATTCTCCTGTGTAAGCACTGATGATGTCAGCACCCTATAGGGACAGAAGGAGAAGGGAAACCTCCCAGTAACGTAAATAGCACACTCTGCTAATGTGTCTGTCATGAGTGTCATAACATAGGTAGGGGTTTGAATCCTGCAAGTGCCCAGTGTGTGTGGAGGAGGGTTAGTGTGTGCAAGTCTGTGTGAGGCAGAGGTCCCTTTTGGCAACTGTGAAAACACTCTGCAGGATGCACATTCCCCTACGTAAGCACTGATGATGTCAGCACCCTATAAGTACAGCAGGAGAAGAAAAACCTCCCAATAATGCGAATAGCATGCTCTGCTAATGCATTTGTCATGAGTGTCATAACATAATTAGGTAGGGATTTAAATCCTGCAACTGCCCAGTATGTGTGGAGGGGGGTTAGTGTGTGTGGATGTCTGTGTGAGGGAAATGTCCCTTTTGGCAACTGGGAAAACACTCTACAGGATGCACATTCCCCTATCTAAGCACTGATGATGTCAGCACCCTATAAGTACAGCAGGAGAAGAGAAACCTCCCAGTAATTCAAGTAGCGCACTCTGCTAATGCGTCTCTTTCAAGTGTCATAACATAGTTAGGTAGGAGTTTGAAACCTGCAAGTTTGTATGTGTGGAGTTTGTGTTTGTGCAATTCTGTATGAAACACATGTGCTTTTTTGCAATCAGGAGATCACACTACATGATGCACATTATCCTTTCCAAACACTTATGATGTCAGCACCCTATACGTACAGCTGGAGAAGGGACACCTCCCAGTAATCCGAATAGCGCACTCTGCTAATGCGTTTCTCTCAAGTGTTATAGTTAGGTAGGAGTTTGAAACCTGCACAATAGCAAGTGTGTGTGTGTTTGGATGTGGGGAGTTTGTGTGTGTGCAATTCTGTATGAAAAAGATGTGCTTTTTGGCAATCAGGAGATCACACTACATGACGCACATTACCCTTTCCAAACACTGATGATGTCAGCACCCTATAAGTACAGCTGGAGAAGAGGCACCTCCTAGTAACCCGAATAGTGCACTTCGCTAATGCATTTCTTTCACGGGTTGTGACATAGTTAGGTAGGGGTATGAATCCTGCAAATGGTAAGTGTGTGTGTGGGGGGGTAATTACAAGTGCGAGAGAACAGATCCTTTTGGCAAATACTACAATACACCAGATGCTGCATATTCCCCCAGTAAACACAAGGGATGTCACCCCACTATCAGTACAGACAAACAGGGCTACTTGGCCAGTAATGCCAATAGTGCGCTCCGCTACTGGGTCTATTACCATTGTCAGAGCACAGATAGGTATGTTTTGGAAACCCACAAATGCCACGTGTGGTTGTGTCACACAATATGACCTTGTGTGGGTTGTTGTGCATAACAATGCATGCCATTGCCTAAACCAGCAATGGCAATGCACACATGATGTTTGTGTGTGACACATACATGTAAATTCCTGTGACCTGCAGTAGTTACCATGTCTGACACATGCCTCGAGTGGATAAATGGTATTCGCAATGCATAACAATATGACTGTGTCTTACTGTGTAGGGGCCGCACGCGGTATGTGTCTATACAGTGTGGGTTGTATATGGTATAATACCTACAGCAGGGGATACACATCTAGTCTGGGCCATATAGTCTACATGTAGTTGATGAACAGGTGCTGCATGTTCCCACCTGTTGTGGGAGTGGTAACATGTTATTCCACTGCAATTCAGTGACTACATGCTGGGAACCTTTAAGCTAGTGTGCTGTAGCTACAGTAATGCTCACGCACAATGTTTGGCTGGATGCAGTCCAGCCAATAGTGCACTCCGCTACTGGGTCTATTACCATTGTTAGAGCACAGATAGGTATGTTTTAGAAACCCACAAATGCCACGTGTGGTTGTGTCACACAATATGACCTTGTGTGGGTTGTTGTGCATAACAATGCATGCCATTGCCTAAACCAGCAATGGCAATGCACACATGATGTTTGTGTGTGACACATACATGTAAATACCTGTGACCTGCAGTAGTTACCATGTCTGACACGTGCCTCGAGTGGATAAATGGTATTCGCAATGCATAACAATATGACTGTGTCTTACTGTGCAGGGCACGGTATGTGTCTATACAGTGTGGGTTGTATATGGTATAATACCTACAGCAGGGGATACACATCTGGTCTGGGCCATATAGTCTACATGTAGTTGATGAACAGGTGCTGCATGTTCCCACCTGTTGTGGGAGTGGTAACATGTTATTCCACTGCAATTCAGTGACCACATGCTGGGAACCTTTCAGCTAGTGTGTTGTAGCTACAGTAATGCTCACGCACAATGTTTGGCTGGATGCAGTCCAACCAATAGTGCGCTCCGCTACTGGGTCTATTACCATTGTCAGAGCACAGATAGGTATGTTTTGGAAACCCACAAATGCCACGTGTGGTTGTGTCACACAATATGACCTTGTGTAGGTTGTTGTGCATAACAATGCATGCCATTGCCTAAACCAGCAATGGAAATGCACACATGATGTTTGTCTGTGACACATACATGTAAATACCTGTGACCTGCAGTAGTTACCATGTCTGACATGTGCCTCGAGTGGATAAATGGTATTCGCAATGCATAACAATATGACTGTGTCTTACTGTGCAGGGGCCGCACGCGGTATGTGTCTATACAGTGTGGGTTGTATATGGTATAATACCTACAGCAGGGGATACACATCTGGTCTGGGCCATATAGTCTACATGTAGTTGATGAACAGGTGCTGCATGTTCCCACCTGTTGTGGGAGTGGTAACATGTTATTCCACTGCAATTCAGTGACCACATGCTGGGAACCTTTCAGCTAGTGTGCTGTAGCTACAGTAATGCTCACGCACAATGTTTGGCTGGATGCAGTCCAGCCATATAAAGACATTTCTTGAGACTGTCATATTGCCAGTGTTGTTAGGGAGGATAGGTGGGTTTCCTGTGTATGGGAGGGTTGTGTGTGCCAGGCTATGAACCAGAAGGCAGTCCAACACACTGTTAGCTGCTCATGGATAGCCCTTTGTGCTGTGCCAACAACCTGGAGGTGTGTGCATCTGTGGTGCCTTGGGATACCACCCCCCTGTCCATGTGTGTTACATGTGTAGGGGACAACAGGCATGGTATGAGGTATAACCTGGCAGTGATGGGTTGCACCTGTGAGCCATGAATCAGGACTCTGGTACTGCACAGACATTGCAGTTCACCGTGCTGAGGACAGTGTCCAGTGCATGCATTTTGCGGTGTACACTGCTGGTGTTGTATAGCATCACTGTTAGTGTCCTATCCTGTGTGATACCCGCGAAGCTGGCTATGTAATCTGTGTCCTGCATCAAAAGGCACTATGTGTGTATCAAGGGGCTTTGCCAATATACAATGGCCCATGGGTGTCACGTGCAAGCTGCCCCTCGCAAATCATTGTGGCTTCCCTAGCATGTAAGCACACGTTGACAGCCAGTGGATACCCTATGAATGACATTGGAGATTGAGCAGAATATAGACATAGAACACCTTTCCTACATATAGTGGTAGCATACCTGGTGAGAGTATGATGGCAACCAAGATCAGGCTCATACTGGCCTGTGCCACATGATGAGAGATCCCTTCTATGTTCCCTTTCATGTAGTCCAGGGAGGTATGTTTTAGGTCATCCATAGTGGCATGGTCATTGACTGTGTCATATGTGTCCATACCTCTGACTGACCTGTATGCATGTGTTTTGTGGTGGAATATAGTGCCCCACAGGCATATCACTGTGTCCTTCACCATGTACAGCCTGTTGAGTGGGACCCCACTGCAGCGGCCAAGAGAGGTACCTGACACATCTGTAGCAGGTGGGTTGTGTAGCCCTACATGCTGTGAGTGTGTGGCACACGGGATGTGTGTGCCATGTGTGGCATGTGCTCTGTTCCGATGTAACGTATGCCTGTGTGCCAGCTGCGAAGGTGTGTGATGCTCAGGCAAGATGCTATTCTGAGTCTCCAAGTATGCCCCAGTGTGTTCAGATTGCTGTCAGTGCAGGTCTATGTCAGGCTGGTATTGTAGTCACTGTAGTATGTCATGCCACCTGACAAGGTATGGCAGTACTGGGTTCAGAGTGCTCAGTCCCCAGATTGGCTATGTGGTGGCATCCCACACATGTGTTGTACGTTCCTGGCCAGGGTGAGGGTTGACTGCATACATGTGGCAGCTGTGACATTGCCACATGACTCACATAAATCACAACTGGACCATAGAGGTGATTCACAGGTTACCTTTGCACATGCTACCATAGTAGTGTGATTGCCATGGTGATTACCAACACATAGGGCCAATGGGGAACAACATACTGAAGGTGTGTATGTGTGGGTGTACTGCTACTGATTTCATAGCACTGGCATATATGACTGCACACATGGGTAAATGCCAGGTAAGTCATGTGCAATGTGTCACAGGCAACGTACATATGAACAGGACAGACAGTGACATTCTGTCAAGTGGAAACTTGACATACGTATAGAACGCTATGCAAATGTCACTAGGATTCCACAGAAGCACTGTAACTCTGCATTGCAGGTGGAGGCAGTGTTCCAGGGAACGCCAAGCGAACATGCATGCAAACAAAGCTACAGTAAGCAGGGCTGGAACTAGTCCATTGTACAACAATGAAGGGGTAACACTAACAGTAGGTAACAGTGCAAATATGTAGGCACTATCAACATGTACCCAGGAATGCACAGCTCAGATGTCCATGGTAGAACTGATATTATGTCACAGTTGATTGTGATTTGTATTACATTGGTACTGCACACATATCAACATGCGCAAACATCCACATTGCATAGTCGCTAGGGCAACTTGCCACCATTACTGTACATGTCCATCATTGCGTATCACTACTTGCATTAGCTTCCCCCAGTGCTACCCATGTATGTGGCTATCTGTTGACATCCTTACCACCGGTATGCAATAATGTGCAGCTGTTACACTATGGTACTTACTATGGGTGTAGATAACAATTCAGGACAGTCATACAGTTACTGCATCAGGCATGCTAGGATATACACACAGTCATATCAGCACACTGTACTGTTACCAACATGATACTACTAATACACTTCTATGTAGTCACCCTGTGCATCAGCAACGTGCTTACATGTTCCTGCACTGATGTTGGAGATTACAGGAGGTGGCACAGTTTCATCATATGCACAGGGTTTGAATTAGGTATGCCTGAGTCTGCCACTGATACCACCAATTGACATGTGTGTGTATGTGTGTTGGTGAGGGACAGCAGTGCAGGGTGGGGCACTGTTGGTGCAGTGTGTGTGTGTGTGTATGTGGTAGCCCTAGGTGTTAACATTTTGCATGTGTGTATGCACGCACACAGTTCCATTTCATGGCTGCCATATACAGGAGTTTGTGGACAGCCACAGACTGCACCTGGCAGGTCATACAGATCAGTGTCTGTGGGCACGGACAGGGGGGTCAGT